>NC_069500.1:1308294239-1308421739 GCF_027579735.1 Bombina bombina
GGGTTCCATTTGAACCCCTTCATTCCATTGATATAAAATTGTTATCTTGGAAAGTTCTGTTTTTAATGGCTATTTCCTCGGCTCGAAGAGTCTCTGAGTTATCAGCATTACATTGTGATTCTCCTTATCTGATTTTTCACTCAGATAAGGTAGTTCTGCGTACTAAACCTGGGTTCTTACCTAAGGTAGTTACTAACAGGAATATCAATCAAGAGATTGTTGTTCCATCCTTGTGTCCAAATCCTTCTTCAAAGAAGGAACGTCTTCTACACAATCTGGATGTAGTTCGTGCCCTCAAGTTCTACTTGCAGGCAACTAAAAATTTTCGCCAAACTTCTTCCCTGTTTGTCGTTTATTCTGGACAGAGGAGAGGTCAAAAAGCTTCTGCTACCTCTCTCTCTTTCTGGCTTCGTAGCATAATACGTTTAGCCTATGAGACTGCTGGACAGCAGCCTCCTGAAAGAATTACAGCTCACTCCACTAGAGCTGTGGCTTCCACTTGGGCCTTTAAGAATGAGGCCTCTGTTGAACAGATTTGCAAGGCTGCAACTTGGTCTTCGCTTCATACTTTTTCCAAATTTTACAAATTTGACACTTTTGCTTCTTCGGAGGCTATTTTTGGGAGAAAGGTTCTTCAGGCAGTGGTTCCTTCTGTATAATGAGCCTGCCTATCCCTCCCGTCATCCGTGTACTTTTGCTTTGGTATTGGTATCCCAGAAGTAATGATGACCCGTGGACTGATCGCACATAACAGAAGAAAACATAATTTATGCTTACCTGATAAATTCCTTTCTTCTGTTGTGCGATCAGTCCACGGCCCGCCCTGTTTTTTAAGGCAGGTAAATATCTTTTAAAATTATACTCCAGTCACCACTTCACCCTTGGTTACTCCTTTCTCGTTGATTCTTGGTCGAATGACTGGGACTGACGTAGAGGGGAGGAGCTATATCAGCTCTGCTGGGTGAATCCTCTTGCATTTCCTGTTGGGGAGGAGTTATATCCCAGAAGTAATGATGACCCGTGGACTGATCGCACAACAGAAGAAAGGAATTTATCAGGTAAGCATAAATTATGTTTTTTATTGGATTGCATTTGGCGGTTAAATGGTGGCATGAAATATACCAATACGGGGGTAGAGCAATACTTTGGGTTGTCTACTAAAAAAAAATATATTCATGTGAAAGGTTATTCAGGGATTCCTGACAGTTATCAGTGTTACAATGTAACTTTCACTAATTTAAAAAAGCCAGATTCCTCATTTTAGACCCAGGAAGAGGCTTTGCGACAGGTGGAGGAAGCTGGAGCTGCTGTGAAGATTAAAAGGTAAGTATTTTTTCACAACAGGAGTGAAATGTAAATTTTGATGAATTAAAGTGCCCCTTTTTTTAAGAGAATTTTTTAAAACCGTGCACTTTAGCATCAAAATTTACATTCACTTTAAGATGAATTTTTTTTATTAAAAAAAAAATATCTGAATGCCCTTTTAAGAGCAATGCCCATCCAAATGCCCTTTTTGGGGCAATGAGTAGATTAGGTTTTTCAGTTAGGTTTATTTGTTTTGGTGCGTGGGGGGGTTGTAATGTATTATGTTAGGGGGTAAATGTTGGGGTTTTTTTTATGTAAAAGAGCTTTTCTTTCATGTAATTAGCAAGAGTCCATGAGCTAGTGACGTATGGGATATACATTCCTACCAGGAGGGGCAAAGTTTCCCAAACCTCAAAATGCCTATAAATACACCACTCACCATACCCACAAATCAGTTTTACAAACTTTGCCTCCTATGGAGGTGGTGAAGTAAGTTTGTGCTAGATTCTACGTTGATATGCGCTCCGCAGCAGGTTGGAGCCCGGTTTTCCTCTCAGCGTGCAGTGAATGTCAGAGGGATGTGAGGAGAGTATTGCCTATTTGAATTCAATGATCTCCTTCTATGGGGTCTATTTCATAGGTTCTCTGTTATCTGTCGTAGAGATTCATCTCTTACCTCCCTTTTCAGATCGACGATATACTCTTATATATACCATTACCTCTACTGATTCTCGTTTCAGTACTGATTTGGCTTTCTACTACATGTAGATGAGTGTCCTGGGGTAAGTAAGTCTTATTTTCTGTGACACTCTAAGCTATGGTTGGGCACTTTTATATAAAGTTCTAAATGTATGTATTCAAACATTTATTTGCCTTGACTCAGGATGTTCAACGTTCCTTATTTCAGACAGTCAGTTTCATATTTGGGATAATGCATATGAATAAATCAATTTTTTTCTTACCTTAAAATTTGACTTTTTTCCCTGTGGGCTGTTAGGCTCGCGGGGGCTGAAAATGCTTCATTTTATTGCGTCATTCTTGGCGCAGACTTATTTTTTTTTTTCTGTTTTCGGCGTCATTTTTGACGTTTTTTGCGCCAAAAGTGTCGGCGTTCCGGATGTGGCGTCATTTTTGGCGCCAAAAGCATTTAGGCACCAAATAATGTGGGCGTCTTTTTTGGCGCTAAAAAATATGGGCGTCACTATTGTCTCCACATTATTTAAGTCTCATTATTTATTGCTTCTGGTTGCTAGAAGCTTGTTCACTGGCATTTTTTCCCATTCCTGAAACTGTAATTTAAGGAATTTGATCAATTTTGCTTTATATGTTGTTTTTTCTATTACATATTGCAAGATGTCCCAGATTGACACTGAGTCAGAAGATACTTCTGGAAAAACGCTGCCTGGTGCTGGATCTACCAAAGTTAAGTGTATCTGCTGTAAACTTGTGGTATCTGTTCCTCCAGCTGTTGTTTGTAATGAATGTCATGACAAACTTGTTAATGCAGATAATATTTCCTTTAGTAATGTTACATTACCTGTTGCTGTTCCGTCAACATCTAATACTCAAAGTGTTTCTGTTAACATAAGAGATTTTGTTTCTAAATCCATTAAGAAGGCTATGTCTGTTATTCCTCCTTCTAGTAAACGTAAAAGGTCTTTTAAAACTTCTCATTTTTCAGATGAATTTTTAAATGAACATCATCATTCTGATTCTGATAATGGTTCCTCTGGTTCGGAGGATTCTGTCTCAGAGGTTGATGCTGATAAATCTTCATATTTGTTCAAAATGGAATTTATTCGTTCTTTTCTTAAAGAAGTCTTAATTGCATTAGAAATAGAGGATTCTGGTCCTCTTGATACTAAATCTAAACGTTTAAATAAGGTTTTTAAATCTCCTGTAGTTATTCCAGAAGTTTTTCCTGTCCCTGATGCTATTTCTGAAGTAATCTCCAGGGAATGGAATAATTTTGGTAATTAATTTACTCCTTCTAAACGTTTTAAGCAATTATATCCTGTGCCATCTGACAGATTAGAATTTTGGGACAAAATCCCTAAAGTTGATGGGGCTGTCTCTACTCTTGCTAAACGTACTACTATTCCTACGGCAGATAGTACTTCCTTTAAGGATCCTTTAGATAGGAAGATTGAATCCTTTCTAAGAAAAGCTTACTTATGTTCAGGTAATCTTCTTAGACCTGCTATATCTTTAGCGGATGTTGCTGCAGCTTCAACTTTTTGGTTAGAAGCTTTAGCGCAACAAGTAACAGATCATAATTCTCATAGCATTGTTAATCTTCTTCAACATGCTAATAACTTTATTTGTGATGCCATCTTTGATATCATTAGAGTTGATGTCAGGTATATGTCTCTAGCTATTTTAGCTAGAAGAGCTTTATGGCTTAAAACTTGGAATGCTGATATGTCTTCTAAGTCAACTTTGCTTTCCCTTTCTTTCCAGGGTAATAAATTATTTGGTTCTCAGCTGGATTCTATTATCTCAACTGTTACTGGAGGGAAAGGAACTTTTTTACCACAGGATAAAAAATCTAAAGGTAAATTTAGGTCTAATAATCGTTTTCGTTCCTTTCGTCACAATATGGAACAAAAGCCTGATCCTTCACCCACAGGAGCGGTATCAGTTTGGAAACCATCTCCAGTCTGGAATAAATCCAAGCCTTTTAGAAAACCAAAGTCAGCTCCCAAGTCCACATGAAGGTGCGGCCCTCATTCCAGCCCAGCTGGTAGGGGGCAGATTACGATTTTTCAAAGAAATTTGGATCAATTCAATTCACAATCTTTGGATTCAAAACATTTTCAGAAGGGTACAGAATTGGCTTCAAGATAAGGCCTCCTGCAAAGAGATTTTTTCTTTCCCGTGTCCCAGTAAATCCAGCGAAGGCTCAAGCATTTCTGAAATGTGTTTCAGATCTAGAGTTGGCTGGAGTAATTATGCCAGTTCCAGTTCTGGAACAGGGGCTGGGGTTTTATTCAAATCTCTTCATTGTACCAAAGAAGGAGAATTCCTTCAGACCAGTTCTGGATCTAAAAATATTGAATCGTTATGTAAGGATACCAACATTCAAAATTGTAACTATAAGGACTATCCTGCCTTTTGTTCAGCAAGGGCATTATATGTCCACAATAGATTTACAGGATGCATATCTGCATATTCTGATTCATCCAGATCACTATCAGTTTCTGAGATTCTCTTTCCCAGACAAGCATTACCAGTTTGTGGCTCTGCCGTTTGGCCTAGCAACAGCTCCAAGAATTTTTACAAAGGTTCTCAGTGTCCTTCTGTCTGTAATCAGAGAACAGGGTATTGTGGTATTTCCTTATTTGGACGATATCTTGGTACTTGCTCAGTCTTCACATTTAGCAGAATCTCATACGAATCGACTTGTGTTGTTTCTTCAAGATTATGGTTGGAGGATCAATTTACCGAAAAGTTCATTGATTCCTCAGACAAGAGTAACCTTTTTAGGTTTCCAGATAGATTCAGTGTCCATGACTCTGTCTCTGACAGACAAGAGACGTCTAAAATTGATCTCAGCTTGTCGAAATCTTCAATCACAATCATTCCCTTCGATAGCCTTATGCATGGAAATTCTAGGTCTTATGACTGCTGCATCGGACGCGATCCCCTTTGCTCGTTTTCACATGCGACCTCTTCAGCTCTGTATGCTGAACCAGTGGTGCAGGGATTACATTAAGATATCTCAATTAATATCTTTAAAACCGATTGTACGACACTCTCTGACGTGGTGGACAGATCACCATCGTTTAGTTCAGGGGGCTTCTTTTGTTTTTCCGACCTGGACTGTAATTTCAACAGATGCAAGTCTGACAGGTTGGGGAGCTGTTTGGGGGTCTCTGACAGCACAAGGGGTTTGGGAATCTCAGGATGTGAGATTACCAATCAATATTTTGGAACTCCGTGCAATTTTCAGAGCTCTTCAGTCTTGGCCTCTTCTAAAGAGAGAATTGTTCATTTGTTTTCAGACAGACAATGTCACAACTGTGGCATACATCAATCATCAAGGAGGGACTCACAGTCCTCTGGCTATGAAAGAAGTATCTCGAATACTGGTATGGGCGGAATCCAGCTCCTGTCTAGTTTCTGCGGTTCATATCCCAGGTATAGACAATTGGGAAGCAGATTATCTCAGTCGCCAAGTGTTACATCCGGGCGAATGGTCTCTTCACCCAGAGGTATTTCTTCAGATTGTTCAAATCTGGGGACTTCCAGAAATAGATCTGATGGCCTCTCATCTAAACAAGAAACTCCCCAGGTATCTGTCCAGATCCAGGGATCCTCAAGCGGAAGCAGTGGATGCATTGTCACTTCCTTGGAAGTATCATCCTGCCTATATCTTTCCGCCTCTAGTTCTTCTTCCAAGTTTAATCTCCAAGATTTTGAAGGAATGCTCGTTTGTTCTGCTGGTGGCTCCAGCATGGCCTCACAGGTTTTGGTATGCGGATCTTGTCCGGATGGCCTCTTGCCAACCGTGGACTCTTCTGTTAAGACCAGACCTTCTGTCGCAAGGTCCTTTTTTCCATCAGGATCTCAAATCCTTAAATTTAAAGGTATGGAGATTGAACGCTTGATTCTTAGTCAAAGAGGTTTCTCTGACTCTGTGATTAATACTATGTTACAGGCTCGTAAATCTGTATCTAGGAAGATATATTATAGAGTCTGGAAGACTTACATTTCTTGGTGTCTTTCTCATCATTTTTCCTGGCATTCTTTTAGAATTCCGAGAATTTTACAGTTTCTTCAGGATGGTTTGGATAAAGGTTTGTCTGCAAGTTCCTTGAAAGGACAAATCTCTGCTCTTTCTGTTCTTTTTCACAGAAAGATTGCTAATCTTCCTGATATTCATTGTTTTGTACAAGCTTTGGTTCGTATAAAACCTGTCATTAAGTCAATTTCTCCTCCTTGGAGTTTGAATTTGGTTCTGGGGGCTCTTCAAGCTCCTCCGTTTGAACCTATGCATTCATTGGACATTAAATTACTTTCTTGGAAAGTTTTGTTCCTTTTGGCCATCTCTTCTGCTAGAAGAGTTTCTGAATTATCTGCTCTTTCTTGTGAGTCTCCTTTTCTGATTTTTCATCAGGATAAGGCAGTGTTGCGAACTTCTTTTAAATTTTTACCTAAGGTTGTGAACTCTAACAACATTAGTAGATAAATTGTGGTTCCTTCATTATGTCCTAATCCTAAGAATTCTAAGGAGAGATCATTGCATTCTTTGGATGTAGTTAGAGCTTTGAAATATTATGTTGAAGCTACTTAGAATTTCCGAAAGACTTCTAGTCTATTTGTTATCTTTTCCGGTTCTAGGAAAGGTCAGAAGGCCTCTGCCATTTCTTTGGCATCTTGGTTGAAATCTTTAATTCATCATGCTTATGTCGAGTCGGGTTAAACTCCGCCTCAAAGGATTACAGCTCATTCTACTAGGTCAGTTTCTACTTCCTGGGCGTTTAGGAATGAAGCTTCGGTTGATCAGATTTGCAAAGCAGCAACTTGGTCTTCTTTGCATACTTTTACTAAATTCTACCATTTTGATGTGTTTTCTTCTTCTGAAGCAGTTTTTGGTAGAAAAGTACTTCAGGCAGCTGTTTCAATTTGATTCTTCTGCTTATAATTTCAGTTTTTTTCATTATAAGATTTAAACTTTATTTTGGGTGTGGATTATTTTCAGCAGAATTGGCTGTCTCTATTTTATCCCTCCCTCTCTAGTGACTCTTGCGTGGAAGATCCACATCTTGGGTAGTCATTATCCCATACGTCACTAGCTCATGGACTCTTGCTAATTACATGAAAGAAAACATAATTTATGTAAGAACTTACCTGATAAATTCATTTCTTTCATATTAGCAGGAGTCCATGAGGCCCACCCTTTTTGTGGTGGTTATGATTTTTTTGTATAAAGCACAATTATTCCAATTCCTTATTTTTTATGCTTTCGCACTTTTTTCTTATCACCCCACTTCTTGGCTATGCGTTAAACTGATTTGTGGGTGTGGTGAGGGGTGTATTTATAGGCATTTTGAGGTTTGGGAAACTTTGCCCCTCCTGGTAGGAATGTATATCCCATACGTCACTAGCTCATGGACTCTTGCTAATATGAAAGAAATGAATTTATCAGGTAAGTTCTTACATAAATTATGTTTTTTTGATGGGGGGTATTAGAATAGGAATAAAAAAAAAATTATTTTGGATAATTTTGTTATTTTTTTGTAATGGTAGCTTTTTATTTTTTTTTTTATTTTAGTGTTTATTTTTTTTGTAATGGCAGTTTTATTTATTTATTTATTGATAATGTTTTGTATTTTTTGGTAATGTAGGTTTTTTATTTTTTATTTTCTTTTAAAACAAGTAATGTTAGGTATTTTATTAGTTTATGCTTGGATGTTAATGTTTCACAGGTAAGTTTTTATTTATTTTAAGGTAGTTTATTTTAACTTTTAATTTAGGTGTATTTTAATTTTGATAAGGTAAGGGAGTGTTAGGTTTAGGGGTTAATAGTTTAATGTAGGTAGTTGCGATGTGGGGGGATGGCGGTTTAGGGGTTAATAGGTTTATTTAGTAGTTGTGATGCGGGGGCATATGTCGGTTGAGGGGTTAATAGGTTTATTTAGTAGTTACAATGCGGGGGGGTGGCGGTTTATGGGTTAATAGTGTAGTTTATGCGTGTAGGTGCACTTTTGTAAGGTATTTTTTATGTGTTTTGTGAAAATTTTTGTTACGGAAAACGCATTACTACAGATCTTTGAGTGCGGAATAGATTGTTACGGTATAGGCCATATCTCTCGCGGGAAAGCCATACCGCGCGATTTGTAATCCGGGCCTATGAGAGCAGTGTTTGCAACTATGTGTAACATTGCCATAAACATTGTTGCAAACACTTTTGCCAGTTGATTAAAGAAACATGCATGCTCCTGAGCTAATTTAGGATTGCTCTTTATCAAAGAATACCAAAAGAAGTAAGAAAAATTAATAGATGTACATTGGAAAGTATTTTAAAATGTCATGTCAAGTATTTTAAAATGTCATACCCTATCCAATACATTTAAGTTTAACTTTGAATTTTCTGTCCCTTTATAATTACATGCTCTATCTGAATCATGAAAGTTTTTATCCTTTAAAGGGACACTGAACACAAATTTTTTCTTTCGTGATTCAGATAGAGCATACAATTTTAAGCAACTTTCTAATTTACTCCTATTGTCAAATTTTCTTCATTCTCTTGCCTTCTTTTTCAAATAAAGATAACATCTAAGCTAAGGAGCCAGACAATATTTGGTTCAGAACAATGGATAGGACTTGTTTATTGGTGGGTGAATTTATCCACCAATCAGCAAGAACAATCCAGGTTGTTCACCAAAAATGGGCCAGCATCTAAACTTACATTCTTGCTTTTCAAATAAAGATACCAAGAGAATGAAGAAAACTTGATAATAGGAGTAAATTAGAAAGTTGCTTAAAATTTGCATGCTCTATCTGAATCACAAAATAAAATTTTGGGGTTCAGTGTCCCTTTAAGTAATCTTCAAGCATTTATATATTGATTTCTATGTTTTAAGCAACCAGGAATGGCACATCCCATAGTGTATACATTTTCTTTAAGCCTCTTGCAGATGGAGCATCAAACCCTTCATTACATGAGAACTATAAGCAGGCTTGCTTGCCAAATCAACTGTTTGAGGACTCCGCTTGTAGCAGCATAGAATCTCTAAGCCATGGCGAGAAGGATGATTGTAGTTCTACAACAACACAGTCTACAACAAGCGAAGATCGTTTCTATGGAAGGACCATTCCTAGAGTTAAACATTTTCCAGGGGTCCTAACCTGTAATAGGTAAGAAAATAACTTACATTATAATTTAACTTTTTTTTTGTTTTCTTGTTTGTTTCTTTATAAAACTAGACACTGTAGAATGCTGGGATATATATATATAATATATAGAAAAAACAAAGTGAGTAAACAGAAGAAAAATCTAAATCAAATTAATATTTGCTGTGACCACCCTTTGTCTTCAAAACAGCATCAGTTCTTCTAGGTACACTTGCACACAGTATTTTTTTAGATTTTTAAGGATCTTGGCAGGTAGGGTGTTCCAAATATCTTGGAGAACTAGGCACAGATCTGTGGATTTAGGCAGCCTCAGTTTCTTCTGTCTCTTCATGTAATTCCAGACAGACTTGTTGATGTCGAGATCAGGGTTCTGTGGGGGCTAGTTCTTAATTACTTTGGCTGTATGTTTGGGGTCGTTGTCATGCTGCAGAATAAATTTTGGGCCAGTCAAATGCCTCCCTTATGGTTTTTCATGACGGATAAGTATAAGGCAACACAAATTAAGTTACCTGCTTTAATGGCTGGAACCAGTATCACAGACATGCAGCTCTAAACGGTCAGCAGTTTAGTAGGGTTTTCCAGAGACAGTTTAGGGGTCAAAACCAGAGGTACAGCGCAAAAGCAGGCATCAAAAGTAGAAAGGATAAATAATCACGTAAATTTAGGTACTATTCAAAAACCAGAAAGTCAGTCCATAAAACAGTATCTCAGCAAGTGGGTTAAACAGTCTGGTACAGAAACTTTGCTAACGTCTTTAGCAGAAAGACAGGTCAGGAACATAAACACTTTGGACTTCATAGGAGAATAACCAGGCACTGAATGGGAGTCTGAGATGGCTTTTTAACACCTCCCATTTAGGTTGGCATCAAAAGCATGGACAGGGGTCTTAACAAATCTAAGGGCATAAAAATGAGCGTTATCTAGTGCACTATACCTTTTAAATGACAAAAAAGGTTTCAAGGAGCTGGCTGCACTAATGAGAAGTCATATAGCACGGTCCCTGGCTCCTGCAACAGCCTATCCCTCTCCATCAGCACACCTTGTCCTCCTAAGGACTTGAGCAGCGTGGCCTTTGGTGCACTGAGCCACAAGAGCGTCCCTTCACACAGAGTGGCTACTACCATGCAGTAACAGGCACCCGGTAAGTACAGTGCAGCTCCAGCCACTCTGTCAGATCTTACAATGAGGAGATCATTAATTCTGACAAAATACCCATCTCCATTTGCATAAATACAGCCCCAAACTCGCAAGGAACCCCCACAATGCTTCATTGTTGCCTGCTGACACTTACTTTAGTACCACTCTCCAGCCCTTTGCCGATCAGACTGCCTTCTGCTACAGTCAAATATTTCAAATTTCCTTCCTATGATAGGGAGAGTCTACGGCTTCATTCCTTACTGTTGGGAAATAAAACACCTGGCCACCAGGAGGAGGCAATGTCACCCCAGCCAAATGCTTAAATATCCCTCCCACTTCCACATTCCCCCAGTCATTCTTGGTCTTTCGTCACGTTAGGAAGTGGCAGAAGATTTGGAGAGTCCTGAAGAAGGGGATAGGACTGGAGTTTTAAGTAGTCATGTCAACCTCTCAGTGAGAGTATTGATGAAAGTTAGAGTCTGGAGATGCAGGGAAAGTTTGTTTTTTTCTGTGAAACCATCCAGACTACTGCTAACAGCTCCTAAGCAATCAGTGTTGATTAGTTTTACTGCCTGCTTTCTCTCACTCAAGTCCATTTTAGGAGCGCTGCTATAAGACTGTCACACTTGAGAGGCTGTTTTCTGTCCCCCAGCATGGATCCTGGAGGTAAGATTGTTTCAATTTTTACACATAAAATGCAGCAACAGGGTCACAGTGTGGCTCCTTTATACCTTGATAGGATCCAGGGTTAATATCATCTGAAGGGGGTTTATTGAACAGTTGGGGTTAATTAATCAGTGTATTATTTACATGCTGCTTTGTGTGATTTTTTTTTTTTCCTGGGCTGATAGACTGTGTGTTTTTGGCTGGAACAAACATTCATTTTTGAAAGTGTTGCACAGCTCTTATTACTTGCTGTACTTGTAATAACAGGGAAAGTACTGTCTTGCACTCTATGTCAGTGATTTGCAACCTTTTTTTTGCCGTGGCACACTTTTTTACATTAAAAAATCCTGCAGCACACCACCATCCCAAAATTTTACAAAATCACACATTGTAGCCTAATACAGGATATATATATATATATATATATATATATATATATATATATATATATACATATACACACACATACACTGTACTGTGCTGTCATGCCATGCCTCCTACAAACTATACATGACATATTGACATTCATTCACAAACAATCATAATGATTGTCTGTGAATGAATGTCAATGTCATGGTTGTAAATGATGCCTGATGAGCCTGTCACATACCTCCCAATATTTCAAAATTTGAAAGAGGGACACCCCCTCACTGTTGTCAGTCTGCCGTGGCACACCTGAGGATCTCTCACGGCACACTAGTGTGCCACAGCACACTGGTTGAAAAACACTGCTCTATGTGACCGGGTGTGGTCTATATTCATTTGCTCCATTCCGGCTGAGACTTGAACCTGAGGAGAGCGTTTCCTCTGTTAACTGTCTGGGTCTAGGAGTTGGTGAGTGCCCCAGCCATTAGGAGTATAAAGGTGCAGTTTTCTATAATAAAAAAGTGTCCTCCTGTGGGTATAACCTGAGCTATGGAGGACTCTGACATGTTAGAAGGTTCTCCTTCTGTACTAAATCATACCTGTTTATATTGTGAGGAGGCCGTGATTTTCCCGCCCACTCAATTATGTTCCACATGCCTTAACACCGTTATAAATTCTAAGAAGGGAGACAAGCCTGCTAAGGCACTTAGTCCCTCTGAGCTGTCTACCTCTCAGGACTCTGCGTCCCGTGAGATTACTATCATTGCTACATTATCCACTCCACATGCAGTTCCCCTTTAGCACACCTAATCCTCCATCTGGAGGGGGGCTTCTTCCTGCGGACTTTGCCGCGCAGTTACAAACGGCGGTGTCTGCGGCCCTCAGTGCATTACCTCGCTTTAACATAGCAAGAGAAAGGTTAAACAGGAGTCATCTAAATATTTATCGGATTTAGCTATTATGTCCCAGTTGTTCGATGATCAGTTAACCTCTGTAGCTTTCTGGGTCGGAGTCCTTAGCGTCTAAGCCTCCTGCTGCGGAGCAACCGTCCTTTGATTTAGATTTAAAATTGAGCACTTGCGTTTTTTTATTAAAGGAGGTTCTGCCTACGTTAGACGTTCCAGAGGCCGCACTGCCTGAAGAACCTATGGTACCTAAATTAGAGAGAGTTTACAAAGACAGGAAAGTTCCTTTGACTTTTCCTGTGCCGGTTAAGATGGCAAACATTATTAAGAACAAATGGGAAATAATTGGTTCTTCCTTTTCCCCGTCTACTTTTAAAAAGGTGTTCCCGGACTCTCAACTGGATTTGTGGGGCTCCATTCCTAGGGTGGATGGGGCTATCTCTATGCTTGCTGGTGCGACTCTTTGTAGGAACTCATTGAGGTGGAGTCTTCCCTCGAGGATATTCAAGACAGAATTAAAGCTCTGAGAATTGCTAATTCTTTTATCTGTGATGCGAGCATGCAAATTATTCACCTAAGACCTCTGGCTTTGTGGTTCTAGCCCGCCGGGTGCTCTGGTTGAATGTCTTGGTCTGCGGATATGACTTCTAAGTCCAGACTCCTTTCTTTTCCCTTGAAGGGAAAGATTTTATTTGGGCCAGACATGGACTCCATTATTTCTACGGTTACCGGAGGCAAGGGTCCCTTCCTACCGCAAGATAAGAAGAACAAGTCTAAGGGACGACAATCTTCTAATTTTAGCTCTGACAAATTCCAACAATCCTCCTCCAAGCCCGAGCATCCCAAGAGTACTTGGAAGTCGGCTCAGTCCTGGAATAAATCCAAGTAGAATAAGAAGCCTGCCGCAAACAAATCAGCATGAAGGGGGTGGCCTTAGATCCGGGATTGGATCGTGTAGGGGGTAGACTGTCAGACACCTGGTTCAAGGACGTACAGTATTTGTGGGTCCAGGAGATGGTATCTCAGGGATACAAGATAGGCTTCAAATCTCATCCGCCGAGGGGCAGATTCCTTCTCTTGAATCTGTCTAGCAGACTAGAAAAGAGGGATGCCTTTATAGGGTGTGTTCGGGATCTATTCTTCTTAGGAGTTGTGGTCCCGGTGCCTATCGAAAAAAGAGGTTTGGGGTTTTATTCAAACCTTTCCGTGGTCCCAAAGAAGGAGGGAACTTTCCACACAATTCTGGACCTAAAGAGCTTAAACATATTTCTCAGTGTCCCTTCCTTCAAGATGGAGACAATAAGGTCCATCCTTCCTATAATTCAGGAGAGCCAGTTTATGACCACTATAGATCTGAAGGACGCTTACCTTCATGTTCCAATCCACAGGGAACACTTTCAGTTCTTGAGGTTTGCATTCCTGGACTAGCACTTTCAGTTCATTGCCCTTCCATTTGGCCTAGCAACTACGCTACGAATCTTTACAAAGGTCCTGGGGGCTCTTCTAGCCATTGCCAGAACACAGCGTATTGCAGTAGCCCCATACTTGGACGATATTCTGGGGCAAGCACCATCCTTTCATCTTGCGGAAGAATTCTTGGAGTCCCTTCTCAGTCTTCTTCGGTCACATGGATGGAAGATAAACTTGGAAAAGAGTTATCTTATCCCAAGTACCAGGGTGGAATTCCTGGGTACTATAATAGACTCCATATCCATGAGGATATTTCTAACAGATTAGAGACGTTGCATGCTAACTTCAGCATGTCTTGCATTCCGGACCTCCTTGAGTCCCTCTGTAGCTCAGTGTATGGAGGTGAATGGTCTCATGGTTTCCTGCATGGACTTCATTCCTTTTGCCAGGTTCTGTCTCAGACTTTTACCAACTGTGCATGCTAAAGCAGTGGAACGGCGATCATTCAGATCTGTCGCATCAGATTGTATTATACAGTCGGTCGAGAGAATCACTCTCTTGGTGGCTCTGTCCAGATCATTGTCCCGAGGGACATGCTTCTTAAGACCATCCTGGGAGATTGTGACTACTGACACAAGCCTATCCGGATGGGGAGCTGTTTTGGGTGCCAGGAAGGCACTGGGGTTGTGGACTCAGGAGTCCTCCCTCCTGATCAATATTTTTGAAACTACGAGCAATCTTCAAGGCCTTGAAGGCTTGGCCACTTCTGGGTTCGTCCCAGTTATCAGATTCCAATCAGACAATATAACCTTGGTGGCTTATGTCAGCCATCAGGGGGGGAACAAGAAGTTCCTTGGCGATGAAGGAAGTATCTCAGATTCTGGAGTGGGCGGAGGCCCACAGCTGTTCGCTGTCAGTGATCCACATTCTAGGTGTGGACAACTGAGGCGGATTTTCTCAGCAATCCTTCCATCCAGGGAAATGGTCTCTCCATCCCGAGGTGTTTGCAGAGATATGCAGCAAGTGGAGGATGCCGGAGATAGATCTCATGGCGTCCCGTCTTGATACCAAGCTACCCAGGTACGGGTTGAGGTTGAGGGATCCCCAAGTGTATCTAATAGATGCACTAGCAGTGCCCTGGAGGTTTAAACTCATATATCATTTTCCTCCATTACCGCTTCCTCGAGTGGTGACCCGCATCAAGCAGGTGCAGGTATCAGTAATCCTGATTGCTCCATCGTGACCGCGAAGGACGTGGTTCGCAGATCTAGTGGGGATGTCCTCATCTCCTCCGTGGAAGTTACCTTGTTACAGAGACCTTCTGATACAAGGTCCATTTGTTCATCAAAATCTAGATTCTCTGAGGCTGACTGCGTGGAGATTAAACGATTAGTCTTAGCCAAGAGAGGTTTCTCTAAAGTTTCATTGATACTCTTATTCAAGCTTGTAAATCAGATACTCGGCGTATCTACCACAAGGTGTGGAGGACCTACTTATTCTGGTGTGAAGAACGTGTTTTTTTCTGGCACAGAGTTAAGGCTGCCAGGATCTTATCTTTTCTCCAGGATGGGCTGGAGAAGGGCCTTTCTGCTAGTTCCCTGAGGAGACAGATTTTGGCCCTATCGGTTTTATTGCATCCATTAATGTTTATTAGAATAGATACATTGTAAGTTAACCTAAGTTACTCTTATTAAAATAGAAACATTGAAGGGTGCTGTGTTTGCTTGTTACGTTTTCCAATAGAAGTATCTCTCTTCTTAAATCCTGATACTTGTATCCACCTGTTTTTTTGACACTTATATGAGAACTCTTCTTTTTACAGCTTCCATTTAAGGGTATAGCGCTGTGTAGTTTACTATATCTTTCTGGAAATATATATATATATATATATATATATATATATATATATATATATATATATACAGTATATATATATATATACATACACAGGACAAGGTACACATCCAGTGACTCAGCAACATCCCAGCCCTGGGTGCTAAATAGCACTCCAAAAAAGCTGTGATGTCACCAGAGCCACAGGCAGTTAACCCCAGTCCGGAATGGGTGCAAGAAACAAGGGGGATTACAAACAAAAAGTAATACAACACATAAAGACACCCAGCACTCACCAGCTAGCTTACAGCTAAGATAAAATCATAACTGGAAAGGTTAGTTACCGCATCTGGCCGAATGGGAAAAGCTCAGGCACCACGTCAAGGTCCTTTCCACTGCCTGAGTCCCTAACACAGCCACACCAAGCGAACTTACAAAGCCAAACAAAAGCCTTTGTAAGCTCGCATGGTGTGGCTGTGTTAGGGACTCAGGCAGTGGAATGGACCTTGACGTGGTGCCTGAGCTATTCCCATTTGGCCAGATGCTGTAACTAACCTTTCCAGTTGTGATTTTATCCTAGCTGGTGAGTGCTGGGTGTCTCTATGTGTTATATATATATATATATATATATATATATATATATATATATATATATATATATATATATATATATATATATATATATATATATATATATATATATATATATATATATATGTGTGTGTGTGTTGGGCTGTATGTAATCCCTCTACGTATGGTGGACTATATATATGTAATGTTTCCTTGATATCTACATTTTACTGTTCTCTTGTCATGTATTCATGAGGTATCTGGTTTGACACCTTGTAAATCTATTAGGTTGCTACTTTGCTATTTTATATTTTCTATCTTTAACTATGGATACATTATTGGTGTATTTGTAACTTGATCATGGGACCGACATATGGTCATCACTATTTTATTCTTTACATTTGTTTTTTCATGTGTATATAGTATTGCCCCTCCCATTCGGAGGATTTTCTGCTGCTTATATTTTATAGGAGGCATGTACCTCACACCCTATCCCCTGTGCGCCTTAGTCCAAGCAGTCAGTCCGGAACTTCCCCCCTTGCGGTATACGCATATACGACTAGGGTATAGCACTTCACCTTATTCTATCTTTAAACTTAATATTTTATGTTTGAAGGGTGATATCTATTTATCTGTACGCCAGATAAAACAGGAGGCATGCCCCCCTCAACCTATCAGGCACCGCTAGAGCCTGTACACTGATCACTATGGGTTTATATTAGACACTAATGCGCATGCGCTCTTAGTGGCTGTCAGAGAGAGAGACTGATCTGCTTCTGAGAGTAAGTACGATGTTCCCCTTCAGCCTTTCTACACTTGTGGGTCCATGATTTATTAGTTAGCGATCCCCCTGCCTGCCACTTGTATGCTATGTAAGCTTTTGTATTCGTGGTTACAGGACAGGACCCTAATTTCCCTACAAAGAGGGGGTTTGAACACATAGGCTACATGCATTATGCATTATATATTAGGCTATATAGTATCCACAATAGGAAACATAGCCATTTGATTAGATTATGGGATATGTACTTACACCTTTCTGAGGCACTGTTCAATACAATGTTCTATCCTGCAGTATTTTTGTTTCTATCTCTGCATATATTCTGGGTATAACGCGTTTTACACAGGCTCTTTACATATGATTCACTTTATTTACTTTTGGTATACTGTATATTGTCTGTATTACTGTTGCTGGTTGCCTTGACAACCATTTTGGCGGTTTTGTTGTACACTGGCGGAGGGTCTTAGAGGGTATAAATGTTTGTTGTTCATTGTTGGTTGTTGGTATGATCCCCGAAATAAGTAAATAAAAGCAAGTGTTGCTAACTTTAAGACCAGTGAGTGTTGTCTTCTATCCTCTATATCCTTATCTACATTCAGCACCCTGGCATTTATATACCTGTTCATGAGAGTGCACCTGTCTCTACTAATATATATATATATATATATATATATATATATATATATATATATATATATATATATATATATATATATATATATATACCTTGAAAGATATGGATAAAACAGATAATCTTGGTCCAGCCGGCGCCATGATCAGTCGCACTGCTTAGCAGCTCTACATCTACTGCAAAAACTTGCATTAAATTGTGTCTGAATCCCATCTAACTAATGATCCTCAGCACTTATACTTGATCCCTGATATCTACAGGAACAGTTAGGTATCAGTATAACTTTGTTCCAGCACTGTTTGAAGTATTGAACTAGATTGCCATAAAGAGCGGCGCCGGCCTTCAATTGCTAACTTAACTAAAGCCTCCCAAGACAGTAGGGTTCTGCAGGATCGCGGTACTGTTCGCACAAGATGGAGCACTCAGATATTTATGCTTTTCTAATGGAGCTTTCAAACAAGCTCGACAGAGGGTTTGACGATCTTTCCGCCATTATTAGGGGAGTACCCGCACAGGATCACACTGGCTACCTCACTAGTGAAGATCCGGAACCTACGGGACTGTCAGTGGATATATCTCCTGTTCAGCAGTGCTTCACACAGCAGGGAGTAAAGAATGGAGGAACCCCGGGCTGGGATTCAAGAGATCATAGTGCGGCCAATACCGCATATGACCTAACCAGCTGGTCACTCTCTCATGCTGGTGACACGCAGAAGAATATACTCATGTGCGCTGGCATACCGAGCGCTAAGCCATCTTTACTAGCCACATGCATACAGCTTATACCATGCTTTACACACTTTACCTTGTGTCTTGAGGGGAAGCAGAAAGATGATCGTTTATCTCCGGTCTTTGGCGGGGAGGTGCTGCCGACTTCCTGGGTTGGGACTCAGAGCTTCTTTGCCTTCAGATTGCCGGACATGTGACTTTTGCAGTAACCCACTTACCTGAGAGATTTCAATTTCAGTGCTCTCAAGAACATGTCTCCCACGTTAGCTCGCAACAAGCTGGAGCTGTCCTCTCTATGTGCTGGAGTGGGTTGACCTAAAAAGACTCTTCAAGTACACTAAGTTGGACTATATATCACCCAAGCTTAAGTCAATGTTTATCATGTTCCTATATGTTAGCTGGGTTTGACATGTACAAATAGTTTACAAAATTAGTTTTAATCTTTGTCTTGATACATGTTTATATCTATGTAGAACTCCCTTCAGTTACCCCTAAACCCATTTCCTAGCTGCTGTTTGTATTACTGCAGGTATTAACTGTTACGTGGGCTTGACATGGCTGACTTCAGAAAATAATATCCTATTTGCTTTATCATTTTTTATCTTCCCTTCTCCTAAGCTCCCATATCTATATGTGCAGCTACTTTAAGTTACCCTTGCATACCATGGAGCATACACTCCAGCACCTGTACTAGGGGTCATTTTGTCATATGTAAAGATTTGATTTCTTTTATGTTTCACCTTACTTTAGACCTTTGAATGGAGTGACTTTGCATGTTGAGCTAACAAATATTCTAATAGTTCTGCTACCTGCTTTACTGTTTTATCATTAATATGGGAGCTAATGTTGGGTCATTTAAGATAAGGCACTCTTTTCTAGGATTATATGGTTTATATATCCCCATCATTTTGCTAAAAACTATGAGTAGACTTAGCACCCCTATAGCCAATATAGCATGTTTCCCCGTGTGTTCTCTCCAACATATATTTCTTTGAGGTCAAAAAATGGAATTATATTAGAGTAGGTGGCCTTAGCTAGTTAACCAGGATACGCCATAGTTTCCCCTACATAGCTTATATTTTTCGAGCAGTTGGTCAGGCCATCAGTCCGCTAGCCCCCTCTCCCCACAATGTAATAATCCACTGATTCATTTAGTAATATACCCATTAGCGCCTCATCATGATGTGACATTAGTCATTCCCAAGTGAGTCTTTCTGACATCAATTTTAGTCTTGCGGTTACGTTCCAATTATAGACTTAAAATACATACTTATTTCTGCACATTAGAGTTATGCAAACTGTTCTTAAACACGTAAGCCCTAAAAATGTTGCCCTTAGTTAATTAATAGGTGAGAATTATACTACTTATATCCTCATATAAAATCTACATTTAGCCCGCACTTTCTGAGTTATATCATTAACATCCTGGACAAAGGGAAGTTTGCAGATAGCTTAGACCAAAGGTTTCATTTTATATTTGTTTATCTTGCATCTACTATAATGTGGAGTACTCCTCTAGAGTTATTGGTTATATTATGCTTACTACTATGGTCAGATATATTTTAAGATTCTTTTGCATTTCACAGATACACTTGGATATTATATATAACATTCATATTGTAGGTGCCAGAGAGGTGCCTCCCTGGTATATGCGGCTTCTTGACGCCTCTACATTAGCAAAGAGATGCTCTTTTGTATATATGCCCTCTTATTTTATCCTTAAATTAGCAATCTAACAAACTAAGTACCTTCTCCCCCTTATAAGATTATCCCCTAGGTTCCTAAATCTGAACTGTACACCCCATATGACTGGGGATTAAACGATATAGAATTTCAGCTAGTTTAAAGTGCCCGGGGACAAGTTCATAATGTGTGTATTGGCATCATATGTCAAAATGTTTCATTATTGCATCCGCATAATTTTTGTATAGCTACTACTGCTACTTCATATTTAACTTAGGTGACCTACACCCCATATACTATTCAACCTTTTCAGGTTGTTACTGCTATTACAGACTACTTACTACTATTTATATAGTTGTATCACAGCTTAATAAATATGCCTCACCTTTAGCAGTTTTAGATGCAATAACCCTCTTCTTCTCTCTATGTCAAATACTTTTTTTTTTATTAAAAAGGGCATACTCCTGGATTGAGCTATTTCTATCCCCTCCCTGATGGACATATAGAAAGTCATCCCTTTTAGAACTTGCCCCAATGTATATACGACCTTAAAGGGCCATTATAAACTCATTTTTTCTTTGCATAAATGTTTTGTAGATGATCTATTTGTAAAGCCCATAAAGTTTTTTTTTTTTTTAAAAATGTATAATTTTGCTTATTTTTAAATAACATTGCTCTGATTTTCTGACTCCTAACCAAGCCCCAAAGTTTTATTTGAATACTGTCAGCTACCTTCTCCAGCTTGCTCCTGTTTGTGTAAAGGGTCTTTTCATATGCAAAAGAAGCGGGAGGGGGGAGTGTCTTATTTCCCACTTGCAGTGGGCTTTCCAACTGCCTTTTCAACAGAGCTAAACTGAAAGCTTCTAAGTACGTTTTTAAACCATTGTATACTGGATTTTTATATCAGTATCTATTCATCTTATTCTTTATAGTAGTGTCTATTACATGCTTATATGAAAATGAGTGTATACTGTCCCTTTAACCTACTTTCTATGCCATAACGCTCCACCAAATTAAAAGGCTCTGCTCCCCTCATCCTGCAACCTACCCCCACATTACTCTGAACAACTATTACCTGTTGATATTTCCCCTCTCCCTTACTATATGCTTTAGTCCAATAACCCAGACTTTAAGCGGTGCTTACCCGCTGATTGTTATTGGCTATTCCGAAGCCCACAAGTGGCTGCCAATTTGGCTACCAAGTGCTTTTTTCAGTTTCTTGTGACTAAATGGTCCATAAGTGGCCATCCAACTAGCCAACCAATTAAGCCATTATATTCAGAAAATGGAGGTTAGATAAGCCTATTTGTTGACATACATTGTTGTGTTCTTTTTCAGTTTTAACTTTTCTTATTTTCTCTGCATATGACAATGTTAATTGCAAAATGTTATTTGTATCCTTATTGTTATAAGGCTATCATTGTATGTTATCTTATTATTACAAAACCTCAATAAAAAAAGAATAAAAAAAAAAAAAAAAAAAACAGATAATCTTTTATATTCAAAAGTAAGGCAAGTCCGCACTCTTTTTATTTGAAAAAATAGGGCTTTTTAGTTTGTGATTTAAATATCAAACATCCACCTGTTTTTAATATATGCTCCTGACAGAGGTTACTACAAACCCATTGCAACATAAAAGTCAGAATATTCAACATTGGTACATAATCATCATACCATAACCTCCTAAAATAATGTAAACAGATCTAATGCCCTTAAATAGTGTATGCATATTGATACTAAACAATCTACTTTGTTGCAAGCAATATTAGCATACTGTCACTTTAAGGAAAGAAAAAAACTTTGATGCACATTATAATGGAAATATTCCCTTTTCATCAAGGGCAGTCCCATGAAAATAAAGAGGTGCAACTCATTTTATATATGAAACTCTCATAAGGAATTTAAAGCTGGGACCTTATGCCTGCTGACCGCGGTTTCCACCGCACTTTAGGTCTGTAGACTGCTTCTTTTTTTGAAGTATCACTTTTTATTAAAGCAGTTAATTTCCCAGCAATTTTTCACATAGGATCTTACTTATGGGGCTAGTCACTGTGAGTATACATATTGCCTCCTCCAGAGCTGCTTGAAAAGTTCTCTGTTCTCCACTTGCTCATCCGTTATGCTGCTAACAGCAAATGAACCAGCGTGTTATGCTGCTAACACGCTGTTTGAACCAAATGATCTGCAACATATGCTCTCCTGAGCCAATTACTGGTTGTTTAGAACGTGATCATCCTGGGTCAGGTAACTGGTTTGTGATGTCATCTTTTTCTTTTTCACTTAAATGTGAGAACCCCCAAAGTGATCCTTTTATGAACAAACAAACTTGAATAAAAGGTTTTTCCTTCCCTCTTACTTGATGCTCATTCCTTTACTCCTTAGAGAGATTAGTTTGCTCCTTAGCTTTGCATGCTTGTAGCAATGTTTGTATCCATTCAAAAGAAAACTGTCCTCTCATGAAGACTCTTTGCCAACAACATGTTTGTTTCACCCCTGCTTGCAATCTGAACTGGGGCTTCGTCAGGGCTTACTTATTCATCTTCCGGTGCTTGATTATTTAAGCCTTTAAGCCCAACCTACTTTTGTTTTTCACAACACATTTGTTATTAAAGGGACATTACTTAACTCTTTTACCTTATGTGTGTAATTTAATATAGCTCATATATTTTTACCATATATAAGTTAATTAAAGGGACATACCCATTTAAATTTTTGTCCCCCATTCTAATAATTTCCTCAAAAATTTGTTTAGGGCTTCAACTCTTTTCACTATGAGGCTTCTCTATTCGAGGACTTATTGCAAAGCCATATATAACAGCTTTGCAACTACATAAACCTTCATTTGCAGTTTCCAATCCCCAAATTATTTTGTTACTCTGTATCATTTGGTATTTTGCACCTAGACAAAGCTAGCATAATCCATTTAGTCATTAAGACCCATGGGTTTCCTTGTCCTTAGATAGTAAATCCACCTTGCCTCCTTTTGTAGGAGGACTTTATCTACATCTCCCCCTCTACTGTGGGGGCCACCTTTGTCTATTGCTACAAACTTTAACCCTTCTGTGTCACTATTATGATGACTAGCAAAATGTCTAGCTACATTGGTGTCACGATTGTTTGTTATATCATCTCTATGCTCCTGTATCCTGTTCTTTAAAAAAATGTTTCATTTTACCAATATAGAACAAGGGACATGAGCAGGGAAGAAGATACACAACCCCTTCAGAGTTGCAATTCATGAAAAAACGGATATCAAAACGTTTTTGTCCATTGCCCCTAAAGGTTTTACTTTTTTCCATATGGGGACAATAAACACACTTGTCACATGGATAACTTCCTTTTATTCCTCTATCTTTTCTAAGCCAATCAGACATGGATGGGCTCCTTACAAACCTGCTTCTTACCAACCTATCCCTCAGGCTGGGTGCTTTCTTGACTGTAAGTAGAGGAAATTCCCCCACTACCTTACTTACATTTTCATACAGTTTCAATATGTGCCAATTAAAGAGGAGGCAGAAAGAGGAAGAGGTTGTGGAACTATATCCTTAGAAGAGAGGAGATATCCTACCAGACAAAGAGGCAGGGAACATAACTACCAGATTCAGGATAGATTATCATACAGGGGAGGTCAAGGAGGAGGTTTTGCAGGGGTTACTAGGGAAACACAATGACGATGAACTCCAGATAGTCAACCTGTCTTCCTTTCCCCTCAATATTGCACATACATCTGTTTTGAAAATGGGACTTTCATATTGCCCCACAAATAAAATGGATACATCTGAAGTAATCAAAAATCTTCACTTATATGTTAGGAAACTAGTACTTGCTCAAACAATAGGTAAACAGAATTAAGTAGGCAATGAGGTGAGTGGGGAGGACAGGCAGACTATCTAAGTTCTGGAATCCCTTCTGGAAGATAACCAAATAAAGAACCCAGAGGCTGCTATCTCCTCAATTATAAAATTCCCCTTTAAAACTAAATCTTCCTTTATGCCTATAGTGTCACAGGTACCGGCAGTGAATGTCTTTATAAGATATAGAGACTATGTTCACTGACATAGGAACAGGGCCCTTGATGAATTGGCTAGGGACACAAATGTGATAGTGAAACCTGCCGACAAGGGAGGGAATTTGGTATTGATGGATGAAAATAAATATATTAAAGAGGTAAAGCGACAATTGGGAATGCAAGAGCAATAGGAGAAAATGCCAGGCAACCCCATAGCCAAAACACAACTTAAACTCTTCAAAATTCTAAATCAGGCAAAAAGAGGGAAGGGCTGATAACAAATCAGGAATTTAATTACCTTTATCCAAAATTCCTTTCCATGCCAACATTCTATATAATACCAAAGCTCCATAAAAATATGAAAAACCCTCCGGGAAGACCGATAGTTTCGGGAATAGGGGGGGTCACAGAGAAGATAGGACAATATGTTGACTTTATACTAAGACCCTTCCTGCACACCCTCCCCTCCTATATCAAAGGTACCACTGACCTGTTAAAAATGTTGGATGGGATAAAAGTAACAGAAGAAACTATATTAGTATCTCTTGATGTGGAAAGTCTCTACTCCTCAATTCCACATAATATTGGCATTAAAGCTATCAAGTCCTTTTTAGACACCAGACATAGTAATTTCCAGAGACAAACATATTTTGTCATCCAACTCTTACAATGTATATGCTTTTCATTTGATGCAAGCATATACAGGCAGGTCAGAGGCACCGCTTTGGGGCGGGTTTGAGCCCCAACATATGCCTGTCTACACTTGGGGGCATGGGAAATGTCTGATGTATCATAAATAATAAGCAATGCCTTTGGCCCACATGTAATAATGTGGGTAAGATATGTGGATGACATCCTGATATTATGGGATGGTTCAGAGGAGCTTCTTAAAAAGTTTGTGAAAGAGTTAAATACTAATGATAAAAATATCCTTCTCACATTTGAAACTAGTCTAACAGAACTTTCCTTTTTGGATGTAATGATTAGGAAAGAAGGGGGTACAATAACAACTGAAAATTACAGGAAATCCATAGCCACAAACAGCATTTTGGAAGCTACAAGTGCTCACCCCCAATCTCTAATTAAAGGGATACCCGTGGGGCAATTCCTTCGACTTAGAAGGAATTGTTCCTCGGTTACAAAATTTGAGAAACATGCAGTAAGCATGAGAGAAAGATTTCAGAATAGAGGCTATTCAAATAGAAACATTAAAAAAGAACTTTCTAGAGCTAGAAAAACTAGCAGAGATTAATTGTTGTATGGTGAAAGAAAGGAAAATAAACATGGTCCAATAAGATTTATCACCACTTATAACAATAAATGGGACTCTCTAAGACAAGTATTGAAAAACAATTGACACATATTGAAACTGGATGAAAATTTAAGTAAGGTAGTGGGGCGATTCCCTCTACTTACAGCCAAGAAAGCACCCAGCCTGAGGGATAGGTTGGTAAGAAGCAGGTTTGTAAGGAGCCCATCATGTCTGATTGGCTTAGAAAAGATAGAGGAATAAAAGGAAGTTATCCATGTGGCAAGTGTGTTTATTACCCCCATATGGAAAAAAGTAAAACCTTTAGGGGCAATGGACAAAAAAGTTTTTTGATATCCGTTTTTTCATGAATTGCAACTCTGAAGGGGTTGTGTATCTTCTTCGCTGCTCATGTCCTTCGTTCTATATTGGTAAAACGAAACGTTTTTTAAAGGACAGGATACAGGAGCACAGAGATGATATAACAAACAATCGTGACATCAATGTAGCTAGACATTTTGCTAGTCATCATAATAGTGACACAGAAGGGTTAAAGTTTGTAGCAATAGACAAAGGTGACCCCCACAGTAGAGGGGGAGATGTAGATAAAGTCCTCCTACAAAAGGAGGCAAGGTGGACTTACTATCTAAGGACAAGGAAACCCATGGGTCTTAATGACAAAATGGATTATGCTAGCTTTGTCTAGGTGCAAAATACCAAATGATGCAGAGTAATAAAATAATTTGGGGATTGGAAACTGCAAATGAAAGTTTATGTGGTTGCAAAGCTGGTATATATGGCTTTGCAATAAGTCCTCTAATAGAGAAGCCTCATAGTGAAAAGAGTTGAAGCCCTAAACGATTTTTTAAGGACATTATTAGAATGGGGGACAAAAATTTAAATGGGTATGTCCCTTTAATTAACTTGTATATGGTAACAATATATGAGCTATATTTAATTACACACATAAGGTAAACAGTTTGTTCCCTTTACTAACACATATCCAGCTTTTACTGTATTTCAAAGACATGAAATAACTTAGGAAGCTTCATTTAATAAAAATAGCAGCACATATATACAGATAAATATAGGTTAACATAGCTGAAATAGACTTGTGTTAAAACACATCATGGTGTGAAGTAACTACATTTGTATGCCCTCTTGAGAAAAAATACAGCTCATTAAACAGGTTAGGATAAAACTTAGAGTTAAGTAATGTCCCTTTAATAACAAATGTGTTGTGAAAAACAAAAGTAGGTTGGGCTTAAAGGCTTAAATAATCAAGCACAGGTGATGAGAAAGTAAGCCCTGACGAAGCCCCAGTTCAGATTGCAAGCAGGGGTGAAACAAACATGTTGTTGGCAAAGAGTCTTCATGAGATGACAGTTTTCTTTTGAATGGATACCAACATTGCTGCAAGCATGCAAAGCTAAGGAGCAAGCCAATCTCTCTAAGGAGTAAAGGAATAAGCATCAAGTAAGAGGAAAGGAAAAACTTTTTATTCAAGTTTGTTCATAAAAGATCACTTTGGGGTTCTCACATTTAAGTGAAAAAGAAAAAGATGACATCACAAACCAGTTACCTGACCCAGGATGATCACGTTCTAAACAACCAGTAATTGGCTCAGGAGAGCATATGTTGCAGAGCATTTGGTTCAAACAGCGTGGATTCAGCTGTTAGCAGCATAACGGATGAGCAAGTGGAGAACAGAGAACTTTTCAAGCCGCTCTGGAGGAGGTAATATGTATACTCGCAGTGTTAGCAGTTTAGATTATTTTAGGATGTTATGATGATTATGTACCAATGTAGAATATTCTGACTTTTATGTTGTGATGGGTTTGTAGTAACCTCTGTCAGGAGGATATCTTGCAAACAGGTGGAAGTTTGATATTTATATCACAAAATAAAAAGCCCTATTTTTTCAAATAAAAAGAGTGCCGAATTCCCTTACTTTTGGATATAAAGAAGATTATCTGTTTTATCCATATCTCTCTTTCAAGGTCTTATTCATAATTATTTTAAGTTTCTGCACCAGTATTTTCCTTTACTGGGAATTTACTTTAGGGGTGTATTCAATATGATATAGAAAGATTATAGGTCTCTTCCCATAATTCAATATTGTGTGTATGTGTGTGTGTATATATATATATATATATATATATATATATGTATGTGTGTGTGTATATATATATATATATATATATATGTATATATGTGTGTATATGTATGTATGTGTATATATATGTATATATATATATATATATATATATATATATATATATATATATATATATATATATATATATATATATATATATATATATATATAAATATACACTGCTCCAAAAAATAAAGGGAACACTAAAATAACACATCCTAGATCTGAATGAATTAAATATTCTAATGAAATACTCTGTTCTTTACATAGTTGAATGTGCTGACAACAAAGTCACACAAAAATAAAAAAATGGAAATCAAATGTTTCAACCCATGGAGTTCTGGATTTGAAGTCACACTCAAAATTAAAGTGGAAAAACACACTACAGGCTGATCCAACTTTGATGTAATGTCCTTAAAGCAAGTCAAAATGAGGCTCAGTACTGCATGCTCCTGATGAGGTGGCGGATGGTCTCCTGAGGGATCTCCTCCCAGACCTGGACTAAAGCATCTGCCAACTCCTGGACAGTCTGTGGTGCAACGTGATGTTGGTGGATGGAGCGAGACATGAATTCCCAGATGTGCTCAGTAGGATTCCGGTCTGGGGAACGGGCAGGCCAGTCCATATCATCAATGCCTTCGTCTTGCAGGAACTGCTGATACACTCCAGCCACATGAGGTCTAACATTGTCTTGCATTAGGAGGAACCCAGGGCCAACCGCACCAGCATATGGTCTCACAAGGGGTCTGAGGATCTCATCTCTGTACCTAATGGCAGTCAGGCTACCTCTGGTAAGCACATGGAGGGCTGTGCGGCCCCCCAAAGAAATGCCTCCCCACACCATTACTGACCCACTGCCAAACCGGTCATGCTGGAGGATGTTGCAGGCAGCAGAACGTTCTCCACGGCATCTCCAGACTCTTTCACGTCTGTCACATGTGCTCAGTGTGAACCTACTTACATCTGTGAAGAGCACAGGGCGCCAGTGGTGAATTTGCCAATCTTGGTGTTCTCTGGCAAATACCAAACATCCTGCAGGGTGTTGGGCTGTAAGCACAACCCCCACTTGTGGACGTCGGGCCTTCATACCACCCTCATGGAGTCTGTTTCTGACCGTTTGAGCAGACACATGCACATTTGTGGCCTGCTGGAGGTCATTTTGCAGGGCTCTGTTAGTGCTCCTCCTGTTCCTCCTTGCACAAAGGCGGAGGTAGTGGTTAGCGGTCCTGCGGCTGGGTTGTTGCCCTCCTTTGGCCTCCTCCACGTCTCCTGATGTACTGGCCTGTCTCCTGGTAGAGCCTCCATGCTCTGGACACTACGCTGACAGACACAGCAATCCTTCTTGCCACAGCTCGCATTGATGTGCCATCCTGGATGAACTGCACTACCTGAGCCACTTGTGTGGGCTGTAGACTCCGTCTCATGCTACCACTAGAGTGAAAGCACCGACAGCATTCAAAAGTGACCAAAACATCAGCCAGAAAGACTAGGAACTGAGAAGTGGTCTGTGGTCACCACCTACAGAACCACTCCTTTATTGGGGGTGTCTTGCTAATTGCCTATAATTTCCACCTGTTGTCTATCCCATTTGCACAACAGCATGTGAAATTGATTGTCACTCAGTGTTGCTTCCTAAGTGGACAGTTTGATTTCACAGAAGTGTGATTGACTTGGAGTTACATTGTGTTGTTTAAAGGGACACTGAACCCAAATTTTTTCTTTTGTGATTCAGATAGAGCATGCAATTTTAAGCAACTTTCTAATTTACTCCTATTATCAAATTTTCTTCATTCTCTTGGTATCTTTATTTGAAATGCAAGAATGTAAGTTTAGATGCCGGCCCATTTTTGGTGAATAACCTGGGTTATTCTTGCTAATTGGTGGATAAATTCATCCACCAATAAAAAAGTGCTGTCCAGAGTACTTAACCAAAAAAGAAGCTTAGATGCCTTCTTTTTCAAATAAAGATTGCAAGTGAACGAAAAAAAATGATAATAGGAGTAAATTAGAAAGTTGCTTAAAATTGCATACTCTATCTGAATCACAAAATATTTTTTTTTGGTTCAGTGTCCCTTTAAGTGTTCCCTTTATTTTTTCAAGCAGTGCATATATGTGTGTGTATATATATATATATATATATATATATATATATATATATATATATATAGAAAGAAACATCAAGGCTGATTTGTGGTTTCCTGCCGTGACAAACAGTCACTCTGAAGACCTCAATGAAGTATGCCTGAGCTCGGTGGGGAAATGGAAAGACATCGTGGATCAACAGGGGTAAGGACTCACAGGATTCTTTACAGCAAATAAGTGAATGGAGGGTTTAACTTGTGATTCTCCGGTAACTTTACCATACGGCACGGCCACCGCTGCACCTCTGGAAGACCGGTTAATTTTTACGATATCCACTCCTTGCGTCCGCTCTCTGGCGTGGCTGCACTTCCTGACACGTCCCTTAGTCGATACCAGCCAATCCGTGCTCGTCTGTGACGTAGCTCCACCGCTCGGCCAATCCTTCTGGGGTAACTTCAAAAATCCCAGTCCGGGGAACAAATGGTAGAATCCCTGATATTTACCAGGAATCAGAAAGTTCGCTGCAAGACCTGGCTTTGCAAGGGATAATGAAACAGATACAAAAAAGAAAAAAGCCGGATGCGGTCTTGATTTAAATTAAAACGTCCAATTTATTGGTCAATGTTAAAAATTGACAGTACTCAAACGAAAAAAGTCTAACATGTTTCGGCACACGGCCTTACTCATAGACATAATATTCTTAGTGAAAACCGCCAGTATTTAAAAGCAGTAGTGAGTATCTATTGGTTGTCATTAATTGCTAACAAGTAACAAGTGATAATATACTTAAACAATAGGAGAACCTAACTAACAATACTGTTGAATGAACACATGCTTGCTGCACAGGTGTATAGATTTAACATATATATAGGTGGCATATGAATCCCAACCAAAATTAATATTTAATGAAATTATACCATATATATGGCGGCTAGTTTAAATTCAATTGAATCAACAAATATATATATAAATGAATAAATCTATACAGACAGATTGTAATATACAAAAATAATAAAAGAAATAAAAATAAACCATTTAATTTGAAAAGTCACATGCTTGTGATCATACATACAATGTGAATACATAAGCCTAGAGCAATTTTGACATTTTTAACAGTAGTCATTCAAAATTGCTCTAGGCTTATGTATTCACATTGTATGTATGATCACAAGCATGTGACTTTTCAAATTAAATGGTTTATTTTTATTTCTTTTATTATTTTTGTATATTACAATCTGTCTGTATAGATTTATTCATTTATATAAATATTTGTTGATTCAATTGAATTTAAACTAGCCGCCATATATATGGTATAATTTCATTAAATATTAATTTTGGTTGGGATTCATATGCCACCTATATATATGTTAAATCTATACACCTGTGCAGCAAGCATGTGTTCATTCAACAGCATTGTTAGTTAGGTTCTCCTATTGTTTAAGTATATTATCACTTGTTACTTGTTAGCAATTAATGACAACCAATAGATACTCACTACTGCTTTTAAATACTGGCGGTTTTCACTAAGAATATTATGTCTATGAGTAAGGCCGTGTGCCGAAACATGTTAGACTTTTTTCGTTTGAGTACTGTCAATTTTTAACATTGACCAATAAATTGGACGTTTTAATTTAAATCAAGACCGCATCCGGCTTTTTTCTTTTTTGTATCTATATATATATATATATATATATATATATATATATATATATATATATATATATATATATATATATATATATATATATATATACACTGTGTGTGTGTGTGTATATATATATATATAAGACAAAGTGCACTCCGAATCCTAATTTAATAGCCTCGGGTGCAGCAAAAAGAAAAGCACAGTTCAAATGGAAAGTGCACGCCATAGGTCTTACCACAAATCTCACTTTATTGTGTATATCTGAAAACGTGGTGAAACCCCAAAACATTATACATTTAATCTACACTTAACATAACCAGAGAATCTAGTAGTTATCTATTTTTGGAGTTCCCCCGACACATTACTGAGAGCGCTAAACTGGATAATGACTATATATAATTACACAGCAACTATTAGTCAAATTCCACACACTTTTTTTATTTTACCTATGTACATATACCTCTTGTCATATATACAAGACTGGAAAAATCTCTCTCTCTCTCTCTCTGTCTCTCACGCTCTCTTTCTCGCTCTCTCTTTCTCGCTCGCTCTCTTTTTTTCTCTCATTAGTCTAACCTAATCCTAAATTGACCTTCTGTTCATCACTGGGTAAACTTATCAACAGCTAAGGCTTCAGCTATCATCTCTATGCTGATGACACCCAGATCTACCTTTCCACCCCTGCTCTCTCTCCTTCTGTCAATTCTCACATCAGCGACTGCTTATCTGGCATTTCCTCCTGGATGGCCTCTCACCACCTAAAAATAAATATGTCCAAGACTGAACTACTTCTAATTCCCCCCTTTAACTCCACTACAGTTTTTAATTGTTCTATCACTGTTGGCGGCACCACTATCTCCCCATCATCCCAAGTCTGCTGCCTCGGAGTCACGCTTGACTCAAATGTGTCCTTCATTTCCCACATCCAACTACTCTCTTCATTCTGCCGCAACCACCTTCGCAATATCTCCAAAATTTGTCCGTTTCTGAATGCTGAAACTACTAAACAGCTAATCCACTCCCTGGTAATTTTCCGACTTGACTACTGTAACATCTTACTAACTGGCCTCCCTCTCTCCCGCCTCTCTCCCCTCCAATCCATCCTAAATGCATCTGCCAGGCTAATCCACTTCTCTCGACGCTATGTTTCTGCTGCACCTCTCTGTGAGTCCCTTCACTGGCTCCCCATTCACAACAGAGTTAAATTCAAAATTCTCACCCTGACCTACAAAGCCCTCACCAATGCTGCCCCACCCTACCTGTCCTCACTCATCAACAAATATACTCCTGCCCGTCCCCTAAGATCCAACAATGACCTGCTTCTTGCGTCCTCTACCATCACCTCCTCTCATGCTAGACTACAGGACTTCTCTCGTGCGGCACCAACCCTCTGGAACGCACTTCCTCGAGCTGTCAGACTTGCCCCTAACCTCTCCTCCTTTAAACATTCCCTAAAGACCTTTCTGTTCAGGAAATACTATCATCCGACTTATTAACAAACTAACTTCACTTAACTAAAATCTCCTCACTAATATCATTCTCACCTTTGCAGTCCCCACCTCCTGTTTCCCATCCTCCTACCCATCTATATTGTAAGTTCCCACGGGAATAGGGCCCTCAATTCTCCCTGTATTTGTCTTAGCATATTGTTTCTCCATTGTACTGTTATCCTTGTACCCATGGGCAGCGCTGCAGAATCTGTCGGCACTTTATAAATAAAGAATAATAATAATAATAATCATTTAGAAAACCTTTTTGCTCCATTATCTTTGGCATTGGAACATTTTGTGTGAATGTCAACAGGTTTACAAAGGAAAAAAAAATACTAAACATGCACTTTAAATGTTTCATTTTAATTCTAGTTCTGATGTTAAACTGTGCCTATACAGTCTGTGTTTGCAAAGTTTGCCGCTTCTTGATACAGAACTAAGACAAGAGCAACATAAGGTGAGCACACAATATGACAGACATTTTTTTTTTTTTTTTGTATTTCCGTTGCATGCTTGTTTTACAGATAATGCAATTTTTTTCCTATTTGCTTCTTGTAATAACCTGCTTGATTAAGTATATCTGGTTTTATTCTTATAGGGACAGTCAAGTCCAAAAAAACGTTCATGATTCAAATAGGGCATTTCATTTTAAACAACTTTCCAATTTACTTGTATCACCAATTTTGCTTTGTTCTCTTGGTATTCTTAGTTGAAAGCTAAACCTAGGAGGTTCATATGCTAATTTCTTAGACATTGAAGGCCGCCTCTAATCTAAATGTATTTTGACAGTTTTTCACCACTAGAGGGCGTTAGTTCATGTGTTTTCATATAGATAACATTGAGCTCATGCACGTGAATTTACCGAGGAGTGAGCACTCATTGGCTCAAATGCAAGTCTGTCAAAAGAACTGAAATAAGGGGGCAGTCTGCAGAGGCTTAGATACAAGGTAATTACAGAGGTAAAATGTGTATAATTATAACTGTGTTGGTTATACAAAACTGGGGAATGTTTAAGTAAGGGATTATCTATCTTTTAAAACAACAATTCTGGTGTTGACTGTCTCTTTAATCAAAACATCAAAAATGTAATCTGATGAAATTTTGACAATATTTATGAACAATACTACACAGTAATTATACCCTTTACTTTACAGCTTATTAACGGTCCCATTCATTAGGTTTGTGTGATGAAAAGGATTTCCCTTTTATCCCATCTTACTTCAGGTATACATTTGTCAAACAAATTCGGATAGTGGGGAGTGTAACACACAAATGTCTGTGCAAATTCAGATCTTTGTGTTTTGCAGTTTAACACAAATATATCTGGCACTGAAAATGGCTGAATGCCGCTACTCGCGACCATATTCGGAATTTGTTTGACAAACAAATATTAGAAGTATGAACTCAGCACATGCCTAGTTTGTAATAAGTGTTTTTCTTTTGTTACCCACACAGAGAACCCCCCCCTACCAAACGTGAAACCCAAAATACAGTATTTTGTTTTTAAGTTTCTAATGAACTTTTATTCTCAAATTGACTTTGTTCTCATGGTATTCTTTGTAATAGGCAAATCTATCTTAGCAGCATACATGTCTATGGACCACTATGTGGCAAAAGTGTTTGCACCATGTATAAAACTGTTAAAAGTATTGTTGCAAAGTTTTGCCATATTGTTCTCCAGACATGTGCACACTCCTAAGCCTATCTACTTGCTTTTAAACAAAGCATATCAAGTAAACCTTTATAAGGACAGTTTTTTCTTACTGTGTGAGTTTCAGTAAATGTAAATTTGAGGACACGGACTACAGTAGCCAGAACCATTTCCAAATTTTATTTTGAGCTTTATAGAAACATTTTAAAAACGTGAAAGTTTGGAAGAGTACAGTGATTATATATATATATATATATATATATATAATGCCTAAAGAGGGAACTTCCAGAAGATGTTCAAATGTACATGTGTAAGTTATCATGTATGTTATGTCAGTCGAGCCCAACATGCTGGGTTCACATCTTGTTCAAGATACATATTTTGGTAATAGGAAAAGGTAACTGAGGGCGCTACTCCATGGCAGGAAGAGGTAACTGAGGGCGCTACTCCATGTCAGGAATAGGTAACTGAGGGCGCTACTCCATGGCAGGAAGAGATAACTGAGGGCGCTACTCTATGGCAGGAAGAGGTAACTGAGGGCTTTACTCCCTGGGAGGAGGAGGTAACTGAGGGGGCTACTCCATGGCAGGGAGAGGTAATTGAAGGCGCTACTCTATGGCAGAAAGAGTTGACTGAGGCATCTAGGGTTGCCAGATTTTCACCATAAAAATACTGAATAGGCAGCAGATGAAAGGGGGATAGTCAGGGATGTAAGCTGCTCTTAGGTCAGACCCTGTAGACCTTTTACATTACACCCCTGGCCCTACAGCCCCTTCTTTCTTTTTTTAAGACACGATGAGTCCACGGATCATCATAATTACTAATGGGATATTCACCTCCTGGTCAGCAGGAGGAGGCAAAGAGCACCACAGCAGAGCTGTTAAATAGCTCCTCCCTTCCCTCCCACTCCAGTCATTCTCTTTGCCTACGTTAGTGATAGGAAGAGGTAAAGTGAGGTGTTAGATTACATTCTTCAATCAAGAGTTTATTATTTTTAAAGTAGTGCCAGAGTGTGCTGCTTTGTTCTAGGGTGTAGCCGTAGTCCATGTCAGTCTCTACAGTAGAGCTTTTGGTGGCTTTAAAGACTTGGGAACTTGAGGGACATAATTCTCACTGCGCCTCCCATACATGTTTTGCTGCCCTGCTTATCAAAGTCTGAGGGAAGAGAAAAACTCAGTACTTTTTATTTCCACAGGCCAATGTGAGGAGAAAATGAGGGCCTCGCAAGCCGGGTGGGCTGCCTTACTGCCGGGCAGCAATTTAAGGTAAGTGCTGATTTTTATTTCTGGGGACATGCTCATAGAAAGATTGGCGCTTTTCTATATTAAGGGGCACTGGATGGCATTATCCCTAGGTGGGAGGACGTTATCGGTCAGTAATTGCAGGCACTGGAAGGACGTGGAGAAGAGGCTCTAATTTAATACTAGCTTCTAACAATGGCTTTATTTTACTATAACAAGCCGTCTGGAGGGTTAGTTTATTTTCATGATCGCAGAGAAAGGTTCTTCAGCATGATCAATGTAATTTTTACTCCCCTGGACGTTATGTATTAATGCTATAACTGTCGGGAGGTTTGTTTGTTTATTGTTAACATGGGCTTTAGTTCTCACGGCGGCTCCATTTTTACATTTTAGCTGCCCGGGAGTTTTAGTTTGTTACGCCCACAATGGGCAGAGCTATGTTGCGCGGCATGTTTGCGCACCATTATTCCACTGCAGTGTTAGAAGCAGTTTGTTCTAAGTACATGGCAGGGAAGCAGGGTTGTTTTTTTTGTGGACGCTAGATGGATGTTTTTTTCTTTAGTCCGGTCGCCTGTTTTTTTGATTCAGTGAAGGGCAACTTCAAAATTTAAAACAGTGTGTTTAGCAATGTTCATGGTTAATGGGTTCATAAAAATAACGTTAGGACGTTATATTTGTTATTTAAAGAGACAGTTACTTTTATTATGGTGTTTAATTTTATTAATTAAAATGTGAATAAGGTTGTCACATACACTTATGCCCTTCACCCTATGTATATCTAATGTTAATGAATTGATTTAAAACAACATTAGGGCATTTCCTTTGTTATTTCAAAGGGTGAATAGGGTTGTTACATACTCTTTATGTCCTTCACACCCAGTATATACAATGTTAATGGATTAATTTATGGTGTTCAATTTTATGGATTAACATGTGAATAAGTGTGTTTTTACATTTATGCCCTTTATACTATTGCAAAAACTTTTCTGCCGCATATGTGCGTGCAGTTGAAATTCAGAGATAAGCCTTTTATTAGAGCCAATATTGTTTTGATTCTTGAAAGAAACATCTGGACAAAGGTTTTTTTTACCCGCAGCCTTCTCCTCAAGTGTCCTATATATAAAAAATAAAATAAAAAATAATTAAATAAAAAAAATAAAAGTATTAGCGTCCATTCTTTCAGTGCCCTGCGGCTTCCTCCACGACTCCCCTGGAGTTATTTTGCAAGACATCGTTTCCCGCTGGTGCAAAGCGGTCGCGAGTGCGTTGTCGGCTTTTCCCATGCTGCAGGGAGAGCGCAAGAGGAAAAATAAATATTCAGTGGGCGAGGTTCCTGTCATGGTTGTTAATATCTCAAGGTCCCCTCCCACACGTGAGGGAGAGGATACTTCGGTAGCATCTGAGGATAAAATCTCAGTTTCTCTCAGTATAATTTCTCCTGCTGATACTGAAGTTATATTTTTCAGGTCTAAGCAAGAACACCTCTGTCTGTTACTTAAGGAGGTTTTAGCTACTCATGATGACAATGATAGCATTGGAGTTGTCAATATTTGGTTGTACCAAGATCAATGCTATGGAATGGGAGAGAAGGTACCCTTTTTCTTTTCTCAATTTCCTAGGTTTAGAATAGTTTATGTTACCCATAGCGGACTCTTCATGGAGTTCCGTCAGTTGGGACCCAGGGTGGAAGGGACAATTTCCACGCTAGATGGGAGTCCTACTATTTCCATAGAGGATAGTTTTTACTTTAAGGTTCCTAGGGGTAACAGAGGGGTTGCTCAATATTGGCAACCTATGACTTGTCTACCACCAATCTTTTTTGAATACACCAGATCCTGTCTGATCTCGGAAGTTGAGCAGGTCCAGGCTTGGTCCTGGAAGGGAGACCGCCTGGGAACACCAGGTGCAGTGGGCTTATTATTGCCACTGTCACTTGTGCGGCAGCATACTGTTTCATACTTTGGCTAGTCCCATTAGAACAGACATTCTCTTTTAAGAAATCCAGGTAACATAAGGGCCTTTCAGTCGGTCATTTTCTTCTTACAGATGCTTCCCTTCAAGTATTTAGCGGGAAGCTAAGATTTCAGACTTACCATAGTGACACACGTTTTGGTTAAACTTTCCTTTAATTCCTTTCAAGATTTCAAGGGAATTGTTCTATTTCTTCCTCTGAGCAGGAGGGAGGTTTTGACCTTCAAGATTATGAGGTAAAGTGGCCTTACTCTGGGTAGGAAACCTTTCCGACCTGAGAGAGTGAGTTCTTGTTCCGATTCAGGAACGGAGTTTGGGATTTTATCCAAATCTCGTAGTGGTTCCAGGGAACCTTCAGTACTATGTTAGATCTTTAGAATCTAATAAAATTTTAGATGTCAAGATTTTAATCAAATCCCTAAGGGTACCGTCCTTCAAGGGGGAAACTATTTATTTGTTTCAATTTCATTTTGATCCAAGAGGGTCGTTTTATGAAGGTGGATATTAAGCAAGCGTGCTTGTATTTTCACATTCTCAGACAAGCATTCCCAATTGTGGCTTTGTCTGTCGGCCTTGTCACAGCTCCCAGAATTTTCTAGTTGGAGTCTGGGTTTGTTTGGCGGTGCTCGGTTACAGGGCATTGCTGGGGCGCCCTTTCTAGGAGTCAATCTAGTCCAGGCCCAATTTTTTCAAGCAAGATTACATATGGGAATGTTGTTATCCTTTCTGTGATATCGAGCAGCAAGGTAAATTTGGTAAGGAGTTACTTAGTCATGGACAAAGGTAACCTTCTGGTGAACCATATTAGATTTCCTATAAATTAAATTTTTTCTTGAAGGAAGTCAGGAAATTAAAGACCTTTTTGACTCTAGTCTTTTTCTTCGGTCTTCTCCTCTGCCATTAGTTGCTCTGTGCATGGAAGTATCGGGCTGATAGTCGCGGCATGGGATATCATCCTGTTTGCTCGGTTCCTTCTCAGACATCGGCAGATTATCATGCTCAGACTTTGCAAAGGAGATTATACAGATTTGTCTCCTCGGAGAGCAGGAGACAAAGGTTTGTTCTTAAGGGTGGATGTCTCTGGATCGTTCTTTCCAGGGAACCTGCTTTCGCAGACCATCTTGGCTGTCTGAGGTAACAGACACAGCCTTATAGGATAAGGAACAGTCTATGGTCCCCTAAAGGCTCAGGGAATTTGAACTCAGTGTCCGGTTTTTCCTATAATCATCCTGGATCTGAGAGTGCTCTTAATACTATTCTGGCCTGGCCCCAGTTAGTCTCGGTCCAGTTTATCTAGTTCCAGTGGGACACATGTCTTCAGTTCATCAGGGAGGAATGAGGAGTTCCTTAGTGATAACAGAGGTATCCAGATAATTCAGTGGGAAGAGGCCCATTCTTTCATATCGTCGATCCACATCCCAGGGGTGGACTCTGGGAGGTGGACTTCATGATCAGGCAGCTTTTCAGCTTGATTCTCAAGGGAAATCAGCTGGAATTGGATGCATGGCATTTCGGTAGAAAGCCAATTTTCCAAGGTACGGGTCAGGGTCCAGGGACACTCAGGTGGTACTGTTTGTCGTCCTGGCGGTAACTTGGACTTTCAGTCTAGCATTACCTATTTCCCCAGTTTGCGAAGGCGTCGGTGGTCCTCTTTGCACGGCTTGGACTCGCAGGATTCGGTATGCAGATCTGGGGGACATATCATCTCTGCCACTGTGGAGACTCCCGTTGAGGAAGGACCTTCTATTAAGGGCCCTTACTTCACCCAATCTAGTTTCTCTGAAGCTGACAGCTTGGAGATTGAACGCTTTATTTTTTCTAAGCTGGGTTTTTTTTTCTGTCTCGGTCATAGAGACCATGATTCAGGCGCATAAGCCTGTATTTGGAAAGATTTACCATAAGATATGGAGTAAATATTTCTATTGATGTGAATCTAAGGGTTACTCATGGAGTAGTCAGGATTCCTAGACTTTTGTCTTTTCTCCTAGAGTTGGAGGAAGGATTATCGATAGGTTCCTTTAAAGGTTGAATCTCTTCTTTATCTAGTTGGTTACTCAAACATCTGGTGGATGTTCCAGTCGTACAATCTTTTTGTCAGGCCTTGGTCAGGATCATGCCTGTGTTCACACCAGTTACTCCTCCATGGAGTCTTCATTTGATCTCGAGATTCTTCAAGGGGCTCTGTGTGAGCCTATGCATTCCCTAGATATTAAGTTGTTATCTTGGAAAGTTTTATTCCTTGTTGTTATTTCCTCTGATCAGAGTGTGTCAAAACTCTCGACGTTATAGTATTAGTCTCCTTATCTTATTTCCATTCGGATAAGTTAATTTTACGTTCTAAATTAGGATTTCTTCCTAAGGTTGTTTTTCATCGGAACATTATTCAGGAGACTGTTGTTCTTTCGTTATCTCCTAATCCTTCTTCTTAGAAGAGAGGACTTCTGTACAATTTGGACGTGGTTCATGCTTTATAGCTTTCTTACAGGCGTCTAGGTCTTTAGTCAGTCTTCTTCTTGTTTTTGGCTTCTCTTTCTTTTTGGCTGCAGAGTATCATAAGTTTTGCGTTTGAGACTGCTGGACAGCAGTCTCCGGACAGAGTTACGGCTCATTTCACAAGGGCTGTCGATTCCTCATGGGCATTCAGGAAGAAAGCTTCTGTGGAACAGATTTGCAATGCTGCAACTTGGTTCTCTTGTCACACTTTTTCTAAAATTCTACAAATTTGTCATTTTTGCCTCGAATGAGGTTTCTTTTGGGAGAAAGGTTCTTCAAGCAGTGGTGCCTTCCGTTTAGGTTAACTGTCTTGTCCCTCCTGTATCATCTGTGTACTCTAGCTTGGGTATTGAATCCCATTAGTAATTATGATGATCCGTGGACTCATCGTGTCTTAAAAAAGAAAAGAAAATTTATGCTTACCTGATATATTTATTTTTTGACACAATGAGTCCACGGCCCACCCTGTTCTTTTAGACAGGTTGTGGGTTACTGTAAACTTCAGACACCTAGGCACCTTGGCTTTTCCTTTCTCTTCCTAACTTCGGTCGAATGACTGCAGTGGGAGGGAAGGGAGGAGCTATTTAACAGCTCTGCTGTGGTGCTCTTTGCCTCCTCCTGCTGACCAGGAGGTGAATATTCCATTAGTAATTATGATGATCTATGTACTCATCGTGTCAAAAAAGAAATACATTTATCAGGTAAGCATAAATTTTCTTTTCTGCCACATTCCCATAACAAACTTCACATCCCACGCTGTCCCTATAGCACTTTTAGCTACATCCTTACATCATTGCTCAGGTCAGACCCCTAGCACAGAAGCATATATATGTACTGGGCTGGCAATTGGCTGGCACAGTGCTTTATAGACAGAAAAGGCATTTAGTTAGTGGTCACGGCTACAGAATGCCAACACTGCCTACAGGGCATTTTTATATAAAATAAATATAACACATACAAAGAGTATTATTTCTTTATCAATTGATCAATATAGATAGATTGTGTTTAATAAGTTAAAGGTGTTTATTTTGATTTTTAAACTAACAGAATGTGAACATTTGTGGTGGATAAGGACAACTTCCATAGCTCTACTAATAGTCTGTAATTTTTAGCACAGGGGCATAACCTGCAATACATTTTTAAAATGTCCTATTCTAGATTTATCAAAAAAAAAAATTTTACTTGTACAATGTATTAGTCTTTTTCTTTCATATAGGTGGCGAGAGTCCTTGAGCTGTTACGTATGGGATATATATATTCCTACCAGGAGGAGGCAAAGTTTCCCACAGTTTTAAACTTTGCCTCCTTAGGAGGTGGTTGAAGCATGATTCTTCAGTGAAAGGTGCTTCAGAGCATTTTGAAGCCCAGTTCCTCTCAGAGTACAGTGCTTGTGAGAGGGATGTGAAGAGAATACTGCCTCATGTCACCATGTTTTTGCCTCTGGGAAATCTTTTCATAGACTGTCAGTACATTTGGTCGAAGGGATTAATCTTCTGCCTCCCTTTACATATCGACATTATACTCCAATTCCATTACCTATGCTGATATGTTGCAGTACTGGTTTGGCTGTCTGTTTTCAGTGTGCGAATGTCTACAAATCAAAGGTATTACTTTAAATTATCTATGGACACTCATAGCTATGGATGGGCACATATACTTTTAAGTTACTGTTATATATATGTTTTATATATCAGCCCAGGGACAGGCATTATTCTCTTTTCTTTGCATAACTATGCTTAATGAAGCTTTGGGAAAAGATTGTTTATTGAGGCTTGTTTTAAATTGGTACGGTTCTTTTTTAGTATTCAACATACATTTTTTTCAAATGCATGAGCCTGAGCGCTCGCACGAGCGTGCAAACCGTGTCGCCTTTTTTTTTTTTACTGTTGCTCTGACGTCACTGAGGCACCATTTTGTGCACTTTTTTTTCACGCTCAGATTTTGCACCTAAAATATGTTTACTAAAGATCTGTCTTCTCATTTTCATGAGTCCTCATTTCATACAAGCTACATGTCCTTCTCCCTTAGCGATCAGAAATTAATGTTTTTAAATGTTTTTCAGACCTCATAGCTTATAACGGGGATTAGATTATTTTTTCATTAATGCTTATTTACAATTTGTTTTGTTGTTTCTTTGCCATAATGGACCAGCCTGTACCTGTCCCTAAAGTAAAAGCTACTTTCAAGGTTAGTGTAGACCAATGGTAGAATAACCAGACTTGCCTACCTCCTAATTGCACCTCTCACAATTGTGCAATTGTTTTAAAAAGATTTAAAAGAAACAAGGGGTGGAGGCGGCGCCAAAAGAGGCGATCTAGCACTTTGAACAAAATTTTTTTTTTTTTTTTTTAAAAACCTGGGTAGGTATCGAATCTAAATAGTCTAATAATAACTATATCTGTTATACATATCCCCAATAAATCAGAATGAATACAATTAGACCTTATGATTAAAATAATTCAATATGTATTTCTCTAGACTAACCCAAACCACTTTTTATCAGATTTTGAACTTCTTAGGAAATTCTTAAAAAATTCTTAAAGAAATGCAAGGTGCTGCAGGTTTCAATATCAAATAACAAATTTTATTACACAAAATCCTGATAATTCTAGAAAAATTCAGAATATTCAAATAAGTATAAAATCACTTAAATACTGTGACACCGGTGTCCATTAATCTAAAAAATGAAAAATGAAAAATAAAAATAAAAAAAATAAATAAATGAGAATTTAAAATTACTAATGTCCTTAAAAGACTTTCGAGCAAACTTTAAACAAATAAATGTAACGCTCTAATCAGGTTCTAGAACAGTTTCCAACCACTATGTATAGCTGTTAGCAAAAAAACCAGTATTTGGAACTCTGTGCATTAATACTCAATGTTGACTGTGAAAAAAAGCCTTAAATAAAGCTATTGTGTTGTTATAAAAACAACCAGACTGGTTAACAATTGCGGTAACTTCTTATGGCAGTAACACAGTTCTTTATATATAAAAGCGCTATTGGGAGTCTGTTTGCAGCAATGTTAGTTTGATCATATAAGTGCTGTTTTATAACATTCTTCCGTGAGGGCTTTTAGAATCTCCTAGGTGGCAATGGCTGTAATAGCTTCCACAGGTGCAAACCAGTGCTTCAGCACCTCAACGGCAATCAGTGAGTCTTTTGAAAATACATTCAGAGTACCTTTAATAAGTGCTGGTAGTCTTCTCTTGGTATCCTTAGTGTGCACACTAGTAGAAGAAACGGTTGATCTGTACTCCTACCGTATAGCCAGGTCCTCCAAGTCTTACTGGCGTGACGGTTCTGGGAGTGAATGTGAATGTGTCTCTGTAGTCTTTTTCCTTTCTGCAGGGCTGGATAATAGACAAGTCTACGCGTTTCAGCTCACCAGGGAGCCTTTGTCAAGATGCCTACAGCCAGCTGATTCCGTTTATTTAAAGGGAGTTCTGTTAACCCTTTCTTGGTTCTCAAATAATTTGTTTGTTCAAAATGTCCTTAATATTAACTTTCCACTTGTCACTGTATCGTTCTCAAGACTCAGTGAAAAATTTTACTCGTAATTTACTTCTAATATATTAAAAAATATATAATAACCACTAGCAAATGATTAAATATTCTCAAAATCTCATCAAACTAGCTTAAATCGTATTAACCCCAAGCACCTTACATTCTTTAATTGAATTTTTTATATATATGAGGTTAATATAAATATTCTCAAACCATCCTAGGTTCGAACTCTCAACCTTTGTGGTGGGAAATCTACTCCATATCCATTATGCTACTTTTGAGGATATGCTTACTCAGTTCAAATTCTAGTACTTAACTTATTTCCCCTTCTTATTATACTTTAAAAGATTTTGACAATTCTCAATATTTCTCATTTGTATTCGAACTCCCAACCTATGTGGTTGGAAGCTAACTCTTTATCCATTATGCTACCATTGTAGCTTTACTTCCTATGTTCATATTATAGCATTTGACTTATTTCCTCTTTTTATTACTTTTGAAAATTAAAGATTTATCACATATTCTTACTTGTATTCGAACCCTGGTACCTTATACTTATAAGGTTCTAGCCTTACTCATTGAGCTAATCAACTAGTCTCCCTTCCTTAATTATTTTTTATAGCTTTATCTTTTTTTTTTTTTTTTTTTTATGTGTCATAGTTAAATTCTATCTTTGGATGTGTGCTTTGTACATTTTATATAAAGGAATTCAGATCCATTTCACTGTTAAGTCCCTTAGGGTGGAGTGTTCCAAAATTAAAAATAAATTCTGCTTCATGTTTTAACAATTTCAACCCTATATTACCTCTTCTCCCATCTGATATTACTTTTTTAACTCCCCAAAATTTTAAGGCATCAGTGTTACCACTATGGACCTCTTTAAAATGTTTGTACAAAATGGTATCTTCCCTCAGATGTTCTATTGCTAGAATGTGTTCCCGTATACGGTCTTTTAACTTTCGTCCCGTTTGTCCAAAATACCTTAAATTACAACTACATTGTAACATATAAATAATATTCATATCCGTGCATCTAATAATATCCGTTATTTTAGTTAATCTTCCATCTTTAGCTGATTTTATCTGTTTTAATTTTGTGCTATGTTTGCAGGATTTGCACTGGTGACACGGAAAAAAACCTTCAATTTTTTCTCCTTTAAGGGTTTTGTATCCTTTATTGCACAGTTGTTTTCCATGTTTAAATTCGCTGGGTGCCAATATCGATTTAAGGTTCTTCGCCTTTTTATAGATGAATCTTGGGTTCATTCCTATGCTAGGCCCTATTAATGGGTCTTTCAATAACAAATGCCAGTGTTTTTTAATTATTCCTTGGAATTGTTTGTGATTAGCCGAATACGTTGTTATTAATGGTATATCTAGTTTTCCTTTCTCCTCTTCCTTTCTTGTCTTATCTTTTTTCTTTAGCAATTCTTCTCTATCTATACTCTTAACCTCATTCGCTATCTGTGTAATTCTGTTGGTGTCGTATCCCTTTTGTCCAAACCTTTTTATAAGCACTTTTGATTGTTCTTCGAAGTCTCCTATATCTGTGCAATTCCTTCTAACACGTAGTAATTGACCCTTTGGTATGTTCTTTTTCCATTTAATATGATGACAACTCTCTGAGTCTATATAGTTATTAGAGTCGACTTTTTTAAAAAAGGTCTTTGTTTTTATTTCGTTATTTTTTATTTCTATTTCTATGTCTAGATAGTTTATTTTATGATTACTACTTTCATAAGTGAAATTTAAACCAAACTTATTGGAGTTAAGGTCATCAATAAACAGCTCCAATAATTCTGTGTCTCCCTTCCAAATTAAAAACAGGTCGTCGATATAACGTCTATAGAGCACAAGGTTCGCACCCCATGGGGAATGATCTATAACTTCATTCTCGAATACCCCCATGAACAAATTAGCATAACTGGGTGCGAACCTTGTGCCCATAGCCGTACCTTTCACCTGTAAGAAATATCCATTTTCGAATTTGAAATAGTTATTGTTTAATATAAACCTGATACATTGCAACAGGAATCTACTCTGTGTGCTAGTCATCTCTGGGTCATTATTAAAAAATCTCTCTATTGCTTGTAAACCCAAGTTGTGTTCTATGTTAGTATAAAGGGAGCTGACATCACAGGTGACTAGCACAAAGTTATCTTCCCATTTTACTTCCTTTAATATTCTCAAAAAATGTGCCGAATCTGATATATATGAGGGGAGTTCTTTCACATAGTTCTGCAAGAAATAATCAATATACTGTGATAGATTGGAGGTAATTGAGTCAATACCCGATATTATCGGGCGTCCTGGTGGTTCTTTCATATTTTTGTGAATCTTCGGTAGGAAGTAAAAAATGGGAGTCCTGAAGTTTTTGATTAATAAAAAGTTATATTCTGAATCTGTCAGCAAATTTGTTACTTTTGCTTCTTCAAGCATTGTTCTTAATCTACCTTGATACTCATCACCTGGATCATTTAGAAGTTTTTTATATGTAGAAATATCATTCAATAATCTATATGCCTCAGTTTTATAATACAAATTACTCATAATCACAACCCCACCCCCTTTATCGGCTTGCTTTATCACTATATCGGATCTTGATTGTAATTCTTTAAGAATTGTTTTTTCTTTCAAACTCAAATTCCACTTTTTATTTTGTTTAATGTCCATTTCTTCTAGATCTTGTTTAACCAATTTTTCAAAGGACTCTATATAATTTCCTTTCTCCTGTGTTGGAAAGAATTTCGACTTAGCTCTAAAGTTGGTGTGTATATATCCTTTCCTAGTCTCATCTGATTTGTTATCAACAATCGGATTTTTTAAAAAATACTTCTTTAGGGTTAGTCTTCTCACAAATTGGTTAATGTTTATATAGTGTTCGAATTTATTCATTGTGGAGGTGGGGGCGAAGGATAACCCTTTTTTCAGTATATCCTCTTGTGTTTTAGTTAACTGTATTTCACTGAGGTTAAAAATCCCACTGTTTTCAGATTCAGTGTGTGTTGTACTTTGATCTTTATTTACAGCTGGATTACTTACTTCTCTATTTCTTGCCCTTCCTCTTCCCCCTCTCTTCTTCTCTTTCCTTTTGGAGGGTCGTGGTTTCTGTCCTGACCTCCTCCTAAAAAATGGGATGATGTACTGGCTCTAGGGGGGGATAGCTCAGCTGTTCTTAAAGCGTTGAATCTATTATATGTCGGAACCCTCCAATTTTGTTGTATAGGTTCTATCCTCCTGTTTGATTCATAAGGTTCATTCTCTTTATTGAACCATCCTCGTTGATAGTTCCTATTTCCATTATAATAACCATTATGTCTATTCCCATTTCTTTCTCTCTGATCCCTAGTGTCATTTCTCTCAAACTCTCTTGGTTCATAATCTCTATAATGTTGATCATAATTCCTCTGATTATAATGATAATTCCTATTACCATAACCCGATGGGTTCAGATTTCTCCTATGGTCTCTAGATCTGTTCCTGTCATAATAGTCACTATCCATATACTCTTCCCTAAATCTCCTTTCGGTTCTCCCATTTCTTTTTATCTGATCTCCATACTGTCTCTGATCCCAACTATCATAGACAGTTGTCTTTCTAATATTAGTTGAATTAAGGGTTTCTTTCTTATCTCTCTGTTGCATCTGTCTTTGATCTGGTAATTCTTTAACAGGTCTTTCTTCCTGTCTATTCTGTGGCCTATTCTCCTTCTTTTTACTGAATAATATATCATTCTTTTTATTACCAGTGTTTTGTATATTATCTCCTTGTCCGATTTCTAAATCTTCGTCACTTTTATAGTCCTCTCTGTCCCTGTTAAACTTTTTCCATTTGTTATTTAATAGATCAATGTTAAGTTCACCTAGTTTTCTAATAATTTCGCTCTCTTTTTCCTGAGATTTCATATCTTTTTTTATTGATTCAAACATCGTTTTGGATTTACTCAACTCATCATTAATTTCTTTTAGAGCAATATTCCTTGCTTTTATGATAATCTTAATTAAATCAAAGGAAGCTTTTTCTAATACATCAAACCATTCTATTTTTAAATCCGTTTTTAACTCAAATGTGCAGTCTTTCTTTAAACGTAGCCCTCTTGGGACCATCCCTACATCTATATACTTCTCCATAAATTTCAATTCTGTTTTTATTTTTAGTTCTTTTGTAAGTAAAGCTACAATGGTAGCATAATGGATAAAGAGTTAGCTTCCAACCACATAGGTTGGGAGTTCGAATACAAATGAGAAATATTGAGAATTGTCAAAATCTTTTAAAGTATAATAAGAAGGGGAAATAAGTTAAGTACTAGAATTTGAACTGAGTAAGCATATCCTCAAAAGTAGCATAATGGATATGGAGTAGATTTCCCACCACAAAGGTTGAGAGTTCGAACCTAGGATGGTTTGAGAATATTTATATTAACCTCATATATATAAAAAATTAAATTAAAGAATGTAAGGTGCTTGGGGTTAATACGATTTAAGCTAGTTTGATGAGATTTTGAGAATATTTAATCATTTGCTAGTGGTTATTATATATTTTTTAATATATTAGAAGTAAATTACGAGTAAAATTTTTCACTGAGTCTTGAGAACGATACAGTGACAAGTGGAAAGTTAATATTAAGGACATTTTGAACAAACAAATTATTTGAGAACCAAGAAAGGGTTAACAGAACTCCCTTTAAATAAACGGAATCAGCTGGCTGTAGGCATCTTGACAAAGGCTCCCTGGTGAGCTGAAACGCGTAGACTTGTCTATTATCCAGCCCTGCAGAAAGGAAAAAGACTACAGAGACACATTCACATTCACTCCCAGAACCGTCACGCCAGTAAGACTTGGAGGACCTGGCTATACGGTAGGAGTACAGATCAACCGTTTCTTCTACTAGTGTGCACACTAAGGATACCAAGAGAAGACTACCAGCACTTATTAAAGGTACTCTGAATGTATTTTCAAAAGACTCACTGATTGCCGTTGAGGTGCTGAAGCACTGGTTTGCACCTGTGGAAGCTATTACAGCCATTGCCACCTAGGAGATTCTAAAAGCCCTCACGGAAGAATGTTATAAAACAGCACTTATATGATCAAACTAACATTGCTGCAAACAGACTCCCAATAGCGCTTTTATATATAAAGAACTGTGTTACTGCCATAAGAAGTTACCGCAATTGTTAACCAGTCTGGTTGTTTTTATAACAACACAATAGCTTTATTTAAGGCTTTTTTTCACAGTCAACATTGAGTATTAATGCACAGAGTTCCAAATACTGGTTTTTTTGCTAACAGCTATACATAGTGGTTGGAAACTGTTCTAGAACCTGATTAGAGCGTTACATTTATTTGTTTAAAGTTTGCTCGAAAGTCTTTTAAGGACATTAGTAATTTTAAATTCTCATTTATTTTTTTTTTATTTTTATTTTTCATTTTTCATTTTTTAGATTAATGGACACCGGTGTCACAGTATTTAAGTGATTTTATACTTATTTGAATATTCTGAATTTTTCTAGAATTATCAGGATTTTGTGTAATAAAATTTGTTATTTGATATTGAAACCTGCAGCACCTTGCATTTCTTTAAGAATTTTTTAAGAATTTCCTAAGAAGTTCAAAATCTGATAAAAAGTGGTTTGGGTTAGTCTAGAGAAATACATATTGAATTATTTTAATCATAAGGTCTAATTGTATTCATTCTGATTTATTGGGGATATGTATAACAGATATAGTTATTATTAGACTATTTAGATTCGATACCTACCCAGGTTTTTAAAAAAAAAAAAAAAAAATTTTGTTCAAAGTGCTAGATCGCCTCTTTTGGCGCCGCCTCCACCCCTTGTTTCTTTTAAATCTGTCCCTAAAGTAACCCTAGGACCTGAGTCTATTGAATACCTTTCTACAAAAGCTTAGTGTGTTTTTGTAAAACTTCTCAAGTAGCTTCTTCAGCTAATTTATGCGACTCATGTATAGAATTTGTATCACGTACTGATGATGTTATGGTTTTAAATGCACCTATGGTTTCACATTCACAGATGGTTGCAGATGGTGTACCCCAAGCAATGAGAAAGTTTATTGCTATTGCCATTGAGAAGGTCCTGACTGCGCTACCGCCTTCAAATAAACGTAAAAGGTCAGCCCATATGTTACCTTCTACTAGTAATGTATGTACTGACCAAAAGTATTGTTTCTTTTGGCTATCTCTTCTGCCAGAAAAGTTTATGTATTGTCTGCTCTCTCTTGTAATTTTCCATAAAAAAAAAAAGAAGTCGTTTTGCGGACTTCTTTCAAATTTTTAACTAAGGTTGTTACCTATCACAATATTAATAGGGAAATTATCGTTCCCTCCTGTTGTCCTAATCCTAAGAATGCTACTGAAAGAGCTTTACATTCTTTGGATGTTGTTAGAGCTTTGAAATATTATGTTGAAGCTACTAAAGGTTTCAGAAAGACTTCTAGTCTGTTTGTTCTTTTTTTCTGGTTCCAAGAAAGGTCAGAAATAGTGATGTCGCGAATTGTTCGCCGGCAAATAATTCCTGGCGAACATAGCATGTTCGCGTTCGCCGCGGCGGGCAAACATATGCGATGTTCGATCTGCCCCCTATTCGTCATCATTGAGTAATACTTTGACCCTGTACCTCACAGTCAGCAGGCACATTCCAGCCAATCAGCAGCAGACCCTCCCTCCCAGACCCTCCTACCTCCTGGACAGCATCCATTTTAGATTCATTCGGAAGCTGCATTGTTAGTGAGAGGAGGGACAGTGTAGCTGCTGCTTATTTAGTAGGGAAATCTATAGCTAGGCTAGTGTATTCAATGTCCACTACAGTCCTGAAGGACTCATCTGATCTCTGCTGTAAGGACAGCACCCCAAAAAGCCCTTTTTAGGGCTGCTTTTTTTTTTTTTCCTGTGTAATCTAATTGCAGTTGCCTGCCTGCCAGCGTGTGTGTCAGGCTCACAGCGTATACTGTGCCCACTTGCCCAGTGCCACCACTCATATCTGGTGTAACAGTAGTGTAGATTTTAAAAAAACAACACTTTTTTGACTGTGTTAAATAATAGCAGTCAGTTTCCTTCACACGTGTGCGTTTAAGTGCCTGCCTGCCTGCCAGTGCACCGTGTCACCCCAGTGCAACTCATATCTGGTGTAACAGTAGTGTAGATTTAAAAAAAAAACAACACTTTTTTGACTGTGTTAAATAATAGCAGTCAGTTTCCTTCACACGTGTGCGTTTCAGTGCCTGCCTGCCAGGGCACAGTGTCACCCCAGTGCAACTCATATCTGGTGTAACAGTAGTGTACATACCTGATGTTTTAAAGCACGTTATTCCAAACAATTTAGGAATGTTAGGTGATTTATGCCCTTTATGGATTAAAACCAGACTCTGCATCAACTATGTAATTTTCCATGGGAGTTTTGCCATGGATCCCCCTCCGGCATGCCACAGTCCAGGTGTTAGTACCCTTGAAACAACTTTTCCATCACTATTGTGGCCAGAAAGAGTCCCTGTGGGTTTTAAAATTCGCCTGCCTATTGAAGTCTATGGTGGTTCGCCCGTTCGCAAACAGTTGTGGAAGTTCGCGTCCGCCGTTCGCGAACGCAAAATTTTAGGTTCGCGACATCACTAGTCAGAAAGCCTCTGCTATTTCTTTAGCCTCTTGTTTGAAACTTCTGATTCAAAAATTTTATTTGTAGGCAGGCCAGTCTCCGCCTCAGAGAATTACAGCTCATTCTACTAGATCAGTTGCCACATCTCAGGGTTTCAAGAATGAGGCTTCAGTTGGTCAAATTTGCAAAGCAGCCACTTGGTCTTCTCTGCATACTTTTTACAAATTTTTACCTTTGTGATGTTTTTACTTCGTCAGAAGCAGCTTTACCAAAAGGTTGTTCAGGCAGTTGTCTCAATTTCATAATGGTGCCTATATTTTCATTTATTTTTTTGGCATGAAAGACTTTATTTTTGAGTCTTTTGGATTTAATTTATCAGCGAAAAAAGCAGTTTTTATTGTATTCCCCCCCCCCCTTTGTTACTCATGCACTTCCATATCTTGGGTATTATATCCCATACCTAACAGCTTGTGGACTTGTGCCACCTTTATGAAAAAAAGCAGAAATTATGTAAGAACTTAACTGATACATTTATTTCATGGTGGTGAGAGTCCACAAGGCCCCACCCTATTGTGGGTTATTTTTTGTTTAATTCCACATCTTTTTTCCTGATCCTCTCTTTTGGCTTTTACTCCTTAAACACCTCACCACTTGACTATACGATAAACTGAGGTATGTGTGAGGTGGGTGGGGTATATTATAGACTTTTAAAGTTTTTGGTAAACTTTGCCTTCACCTGGTAGGAATGTATATCCCATACGTAACAGCTTGTGGACTCTTGCCACCATGAAAGAAATGAATTTATCACAAGTGAAGAACATTGGAATGTTAAATATGTACAATACTGGATGCAGAGAAGGCGTTTGACAGAGTTGATTGGACATATATGCAGGCAGTGTTAACTAAAATAGGCATTTCTGGAGAATTCATGAACGCAATTCAAAATATATATTCCACTCCCTCAGCAAGTGTGAGAGCTATGGGCCACCAGTCCGAAAGTTTTGCTGTCCTTAATGGGACCCGTCAGGGCTGTCCTCTATCTCCATTACTGTTTGCCCTGTGCATAGAGCCCCTGGCCCAACATATTAGAAGATCTCCCGATATAACCGGTATTAAAATAAAGCAGAAGGAGTATAAACTCACACTTTTCACGGACGATGTCCTCCTCTCCCTGTCAAGACCATTGATAACACTCCCGAACCTCTACCAAACCCTTAATTCCTTCTCCTCTATTTCAGGCTATAAAATTAACCTTGAGAAGTGTGAAGCATTACCTGTGCATCTCCCGGAACATACCAAAAAGCTAATAGAGGCCAACTTTGAATTTAAATGGGCCAGACACCTCCTCAGATATCTAGGGATTAATCTAACCACAAGCTCAAAGACACTATACAAAGTAAATTATCCCCCTTTGTACAAATCTATTAAACAAGATCTAAATAGATGGAGTAAACTACGATTCTCATGGTTTGGTAGACTGTCAGCAGTCAAAATGATGATATTACCAAGGATCCTATATTTATTCCGCACTCTGCCAATCAGAATACCAACCCCAGACTTAGATGACCTCCAAAGACACATAATTAGTTTCATTAGGGGAAATAAAAAAACTAGGATCCCTTCGGCAGTCCTATCTAGAAACAGGCAATTGGGGGGGGTAGGGGCACCAAATCTTAAACACTTTTATCAGGCAGCTAGACTAGCACAGACAGCTCTTCTTAATGACCCCGACAAGGACATTGTTTGGACGCAGCTGGAGTCAGATATTGCAGGACTTATCCCACGCAACATGATTCTTTGGGACCCTAAAAGGTGCCTTAGTAGGACGCAACACGAGCACCCAATAATAGATTTCATGACCAAGCAATGGTCCAGGCTGACCACCTCCTTTGCTCTACTCCCTCCGCACTCCGTTAAAGCCACACTCACTAGCCTAGTTAGGCATGAACTGGTTCCCATCATCAAAAAATGGGAAAACAGAGGACTTTATAGAATCGCTGACATTATAGTGGGAGGCAAACTGATGAGCTACACACAACTACAAGAAAAATTACAGCCAATCAAATTAGAATGGTTCCTATACCTACAGTTAACCTCCATAATTCACCCCCTCTTACCACTCATAACTAAAAACTTGCCCTCTACATTAGAAAACATATGCAGCTCCTCATCCAGACCCAAGAACACTATATCCAGGCTTTACCAGGCAATTCAGCTAGCTTCAGATAACTCCAAATCCCCTCTACAAACTAAATGGGAAAAGGATATCAACAAAGAAATGGAGATTCAAGATTGGTATATAACTTTGTCTAGTGCAGGAAAGGGATTGTTGAGTGCAGATATGTGGGAAAACTGCATTAAGACCAACTTCCGTTGGTATCTAACACCGCTGATAACCTCACACTCTACCAAAGATAGATCCAGACTTTGTTATAGAGGCTGCGGGGAGGTTGGGGACTATAAACACATGTGGTGGGACTGCACCTATTCACATAGGGTGTGGAACCGACTATCTAGGTTCTTAAGCTCTATCCTAGACAGCCCTATTAGACTTACCATGGAACAAGCACTACTCCACGTCAGGCTTAACGAATTTAATAAATATATTAATTTGTTTATCAGGGTAACATGCACTGCCACGAGGATCTGTATAGCCCGTCATTGGAGGGAGTGTGCCCCTTCCTGGGAAGAAATCCAACTCAAAATTAAATTCTATTACAATATGTCAGAGCAGGCAGCATTTCTCCTGGATACCCAAGAAATCTTCCAGAAAGTATGGTATTACTGGATATTACATAATGGGTCCTAACACACTAGCCTAACATGATAGAACCCCTCTCTTAGATGGTTCTACCCTCTGGCACATAGAGTCCCCAGAAACGATAGGTAAAACACAGATAAACAAGAGACATTTCAATCCCATATAAAACAAGTTTCTACACAAACTGGAGCGAAATTGTCAGGAGTTGTCCCCCTATCTGCACCCCATCTCTATCTTTCTCCCTTTGCTTCACCCTACTCTTTTCCTCTTTCACTAATACTTTATCTCGATGACTTTTATCTTGGTAATATGCAGCTAGTGTGAGCCTCACAGCTTCATAAAAATGCACAAACTAACTTAAACTCTAGCTCAAACATGAGAATCTATACTATAAGGACTTTTGTCCCACAATGCATGACGCTATTAAAATTCTCCTGTAAAAGCGGCTCCACAAGCTATGACTCAGTATTCGAACGATTTATAGATATGTATTTTGTATTGTCTTAATTACTATGTAACTTTAGAGAACCAGGATTTTTGTTCTCTTGATTTATTTTTCTTGTACACTTTTTCTGTTATTATGCCTTTGTTACAAAATAATAAAAACTACTTTATCATAAATATGTACAATACATATACAGTAAAACACATAAATACTTAAATACATATGTATTTAGTAGTCTTCTAATTTAATTTAGCAGCATTCTAATTACCAAAAAACAATTGCAAAGTAATGCATGTCTGCCATTTCTGAATAAAGGGGATCCTTGAGAAGCTTTTATAACCAGTTGTCTTATGACTGCAGTAGTTGTGTGTAAATTCAGTGACAAACCCAAAGTTTGTGAAAACATTTACGATTTTTCTATATTATCACATTTGGCTGCCAAGTTACAGCTTGATATTTACAAAAATGGGCCTAGATGAATACCTTGGGTTGTCTACTTTTCAATGATATATTTTTATTGCAATCAATTATAAGATTTTCGCTATACCAAATGAGTTACAACATAACTGCAGATAAAGACCTTAAAAATATATAAATATGATCTTCGCTGAATAAGAAAATGCTAATAAACACATTTTTGAGATTTTTTATTTTATTTCTTTTTTTACAATTAGTTGTTGTAGTTAAATATTTAAACAGAGAGATAACAAAAATGGCAAACATTCTTTGCTACTCTGTGCAAGTTTTTTTCTGAAATTCCCAGTAGCGAAGAGGTTAAAGATCTCTTCATAGGACTGTAAAAAGAAATACAGGTTTCTATGGTTGTTCATCTATGTGACAAAATATTAAATATGCTGATTTACAAATTCAAGTTTGATACAATAAAATAAATACTTAAAAAATACAATTTCTTATATCATGCATGTATTGTAAATTTAAAATAGAATCAAATGATGGATACAAAAGAAGTTGACAATTTTTTAATATATTACTACAGAATTTTGCTGCACTATACATATAAATGATAATAATATTTCCATTATGCATTATCCACTCCAACACCAAAGGGAGTTTTTTATTTTATTTTGTCATTGCGGTCTCTGGGTCATGTTATTCCGAGCTGTCTCTTTTCAGCAATGTGCTAGACTTGAATAAAACAATCCTATGAGCGCAGGAGGCCCCATGTGACATCAGCCTAGAAGGAAGAGCAGTTATTCAAGCTCTTGCCTTGATTCGGAGTGCATTAATGTAGTGTCAGATTTCCTTTTAGTCCAAGAACTAAGTAAATATAAAATATAAATGCTGCAGATATTCTCAAGGGCTGAGATTTCTACAGAGTCTTGTATAATTTCTTGAACAGTTCTGAGTATGATTATATTTCTGTAGTAGTGAAACTGAGACCTATTTAAGCATTTAAAAGGAAAACGTGCTATTAAAGTTATATATTTTTTTTTCTTTAAATAATAACTTGCCTGCTGGTTTACTTTGGGACTTGCTTAGTGACAATAAACTTGTCAGGACTATTTGGTCTATCTGTTCTGTCATTTAATAATGTCTTCTCTTTATTACATTCTTGATCTTAAAGGGACATTAAACACCAAAAATTGTATTATTTCAAAAGATAGAGAATCTCTTTATTTACCATTATACAGGTTTACATAACCAGCACTGTTATATTAACCCCTTAAAGACCGAGAATGTGCTATGGAACGTCCTCCAAAAAAACGCAGTTAATTAACATGGGACGTACCTGGCTTGTTCTCGGTCAAATTGAGTGCTGCATCGGCCAGCAATGGTGCCGATCGTTGGTGGCCTGGGAGGGTTAGGAGGAAGGCGGGTGGGCGGTCTATCGCTGGAGGGGGCGGGAGGAGGGCGGGAGCGGGTGGGACCGCTACGCCACGCTACAGGGAAAGAAATGGGAAAAAAACAACGGAGGAGCAGAGCTGCAGCAGCAGTGAGGGGAAAGGAGGAAGAGGGGGATCCTATGTGGGATCCGTGTTTGGAAAGGGATCTTGGAGGGGGAGGTATGGTAATGGTGGGGGCAGCTACACTACAGAATTTTTTTTTTTTTTTTTAATTTTTATATAAAAAATTTGCATAATTTACTGAAAACAGGGTACTGGCAGACCCAAGATGGCTGCAAATAGGTAGATGGGGAGGGTTAGAGAGCTGTTTGGGGGGATCAGGGAGGTTTAGGGGTAAGTGGGGATTCTTTACTGCAGTAAATATATATATATACTTTTATTTTTATACTGGCACACTTTCTGCTAGTACTTAAGATGGGGGTGACCATTCAGGGGTTGGGATGTGTCCGGTGGAAGGCTAATCTCTACACTAAAGCTAATATTAACCCTACAAGCTACCTAATTAACCCCTTCACTGCTGGACATAATACACGTGTGGTGCGCAGCTGCATTTAGCGGCCTTCTAATTACCAAAAAACATATATATATATATATATATATGTCTGCTATTTCTGAACAATGGAGATACCAGAGAAGCATTTACAACCATTTATGCCATAATTGCACAAGTTGTTTGTAAATAATTTCAGTGAGAAACCTAAAGTTTGTGAAAAAGTGAACAATTTTTATGTATTTATCGCATTTGGCAGTGAAATGGTGGCATGAAATATACCAAAATGGGCCTAGATCAATACTTTGGGTTGTCTACTAAAAAAAAAAATATTCATGTTAAAGGTTATTCAGGGATTTCTGACAGATATCAGTGTTACAATGTAACTATCGCTAATTTTGAAATGGTTTGGAAATAGCAAAGTGCTACTTTTACTTATTGCCCTATAACTTGAAAAAAAAGCAAAGAACATGTAAACATTCAGTATTTCTAAACTCAGGACAAAATTTAGAAACTATTTAGCATGGGTGTTTTTTGATGGTTGTAGATGTGTAACAGATTTTGGGGGTCAAAGTTAGAAAAAGTGTGTTCAATTTTTTCATCATAGTTTATTAAAAAATTATAGTAAATTATGATATGATGAAAATAATGTTATCTTTAGAAAGTCCATTTAATGGCGAGAAAAACGGTATATAATATGTGTGGGTACAGTAAATGAGTAAGAGAAAAATTACAGCTAAACACAAACACCGCAGAAATGTAAACAGCCCTGGTCCTTAATGGTAAGAAAACAGAAAAATGGTTTGGTCACTAAGGGGTTAATATATTTTTTACCTCTGTGATTACCTGTGCAGACTGCCCCCTTTTTTCAGATCTTTTGACAGACTTGCATTTCAGGTAATTAGTGCTGACTCTTAAATAACTTCACGGCTGTGAGCACAATGTTATCTATATGGCACAAATGAACGCCCTCTAGCTGTGAAAAGCTGTCAAATGCATTCAGATAAGAGGCAGTCTTCAAAGGCTTAGACATTTGCATATGAGCCTACCTAGTGTTAGCTTTCAACTAAGAATACTAAGAGAACAAAGCAAATTTGATGATAAAAGTAAATTGGAAAGTTTGTTTTGTTTGTTTTTTAATTACATGGCCTATCTGAATTATGCAATTTTAATTGGGACTTTACTGTCCCTTTAAATAGACATGAGTGTGAAATAAATTAGTGTATTGTATTATTTCACTATTATTTACATATATAACGGTGTTTAAACCCTGCAAATGGGTTGAACACTTAATCAAAACTATGCAACAGCAAGTCAATCACAAGAGGCATATGTGTGTATCTATTAGCTAGCATCCAATAGTGCATTGCTGCTCCTGAGCCTCCTTTGGTGTGTTTTTCAACAAAGGATAGATAGAAAATGAAGTAAATGTGATAATAGATGTAAACTGAAAAGTCTTTTAAAATTGCATGCTCTATCTGAGCCATGAAAGTTTATTTTTGACTTTCATGACACTTTTAAGGCTATAAAAAAACGGCATGGTCGTGTGACTAGCACACATGAGAATATACAATCAGGCTTGCATGCGAGTAGGTTGAAAGCGCACGCAATATTGTAACTTCAACTTTTTGCGCTTGTCGGGATAGCAGTTGAGCGAAAACTGTTATGCAACCTGCCGAGCGCAAAAAGCTTCTATCGCAGTCAAAGCTCAAGCGGGAACGTTAAGTAGAGCTCTACTCTGGCCCTTAATGGTTTATATGTTCTATGATGACCACTGAATACAGTTGATGTTTTAACCACTTAACACCGTTAGGTTGTTCCATGCTGTCCTAAAAGCGCTGGACTTTAACGCCATTAGGACGGCATGGAACATCCTACCTTTTTTGCCATCCTTCCCCCTCCTCCTTTTGTTTAATAGGAAATCGTACTGGAGAGCATCTCTAGCATCGTAGGCAGTGCCCCATGATCCGATTCCCGCTTTGAAATCACGTGGTCGAATCCACAAGCGCGTGATTTCATTTTTCAAACAAGTGTATATCAGAACTTCATTCCGATGTTAAACACTTCCCCCAGGCACAAAAGGGTTAACATTAAAGACTATAACTATTACTTTGGCAATTGTTCTTTACATAAACTGTATATATTGATTTTTTTTTTTTTGTAGATGTTTCTTCAGATTCTACGAATAAACCTAACCAACCTCTTGCTGGGAAAAAAAATAGATGGCGAAACGTACCGCAAAATACTTTCAACACAGGAAGCTGTAAGTGTTCTTATTGACTTTTTGCTTAGCTGCCTGCTAAAATATTTTAGTAAAATCTATTATGTACATTATCAGATTATGTCTGTGCCATATGCTTAAGCAGAGGTTTATGACTGGCTTTAAAGGACATCCAGATGCTTAATAATGTAAAAGTGATGCAGAATATGTGTAAAAAGATAATTAGATAATATCAAAACGAACATCTCTGTGTAAAAAAACTAGATATTTTCACAGATAGTTAAATTAATGCACAATATTATTTGAACATAAAAATGCATTTCCTTTTAGCTTTAAAATCAATTTAATCAGCATTAACTTAAAGATTCTAATGCAAAAAAATGATAATATTTTCAAAGGTGCAGGATAGATATATATATATTTCTTTCATGTAATTAGCAAGAGTCCATGAGCTAGTGACGTATGGGATATACATTCCTACCAGGAGGGGCAAAGTTTCCCAAACCTTAAAATGCCTATAAATACACCCCTCACCACACCCACAATTCAGTTTTACAAACTTTGCCTCCTATGGAGGTGGTGAAGTAAGTTTGTGCTAGATTCTACGTTGATATGCGCTCCGCAGCAAGTTGGAGCCCGGGTTTCCTCTCAGCGTGCAGTGAATGTCAGAGGGATGTGAGGAGAGTATTGCCTATTTTAATGCAGTGATCTCCTTCTACGGGGTCTATTTCATAGGTTCTCTGTTATCGGTCGTAGAGATTCATCTCTTACCTCCCTTTTCAGATCGACGATATACTCTTATTTATATACCATTACCTCTGCTGATTCTCATTTCAGTACTGGTTTGGCTTTCTACAAACATGTAGATGAGTGTCCTGGGGTAAGTAAATCTTATTTTCTGTGACACTCTAAGCTATGGTTGGGCACTTTGTTTATAAAGTTCTAAATATATGTATTCAAACATTTATTTGCCTTGACTCAGAATGTTCAACATTCCTTATTTTCAGACAGTCAGTTTCATATTTGGGATAATGCATTTGAATCAATCATTTTTTTCTTACCTTAAAAATTTTGACTTTTTCCCTGTGGGCTGTTAGGCTCGCGGGGGCTGAAAATGCTTCATTTTATTGCGTCATTCTTGGCGCTGACTTTTTTGGCGCAAAAAATCTTTTCTGTTTCCGGCGTCATACGTGTCGCCGGAAGTTGCGTCATTTTTGACGTCCTTTTGCGCCAAAAATGTCGGCGTTCCGGATGTGGCGTCATTTTTGTCTCCACATTATTTAAGTCTCATTATTTATTGCTTCTGGTTGCTAGAAGCTTGTTCACTGGCATTTTTTTCCCATTCCTGAAACTGTCATTTAAGGAATTTGATCAATTTTGCTTTATATGTTGTTTTTTCTATTACATATTGCAAGATGTTCCACGTTGCAACTGAGTCAGAAGATACTTCAGGAAAATCGCTGCCCGGTGCTGGAGCTACCAAGCTAAGTGTATCTGCTATAAATTTTTGGTATCTGTTTCTCCAGCTGTTGTTTGTATTGCATGTCATGACAAACTTATTAATGCAGATAAAATTTCCTTTAGTACTGTTACATTACCTGTTGCTGTTCCGTCAACATCTAATTTTCAGAGTGTTCCTGATAAACATAAGAGATTTTATTTTTTAAATCCATTTAGAAGGCTATGTCTGTTATTTCTCCTTCTAGTTTACATAAAAGTCTTTTAAAACTTCTCTTTTTTCAGATGAATTTTTAAATGAACATCATCATTCTGATACTAATAATGGTTCTTCTGGTTCAGAGGTTTCTGTCTCAGAGGTTGATGCTGATAAATCTTTGTATTTGTTCAAGATGGAATTTATTCGTTCTTTATTTAAAGAAGTATTAATTGCTTTAGAAATAGAGGATTCTGGTCCTCTTGATACTAAATCTAAACGTTTAAATAAGGTTTCTCCTGTTAAGTGTAGTCAGTCCACGGGTCATCCATTACTTATGGAATATTTCTCTTCCTAACAGGAAACTGCAAGAGAATTACCCAGCAGAGCTTGCTATATAGCTCCTCCCCTCACCTATCATAGTCAGTCATTCTCTTGCAGCCTAACTAGTAGGAAGCTGTGAGAGATCTGTGGTGTTTTTTTAACTTAGTTTATTTCTACAATCAAAAGTTTGTTATTTTTAAATGGCACCGGAGTGTGCTGTTTATTCTCAGGCAGCATTAGAAGAAGAATCTGCCTGGGTTTCTTTCTATGGTCTTAGCAGACGTAACTAAGATCCACTGGCTGTTTCTCATCTGAGGCGTGAGGTACTTTCAGAGAAGGGGAATAGCATGCAGGGCTCCCCTGCAACAAATGAGGTATGCGCAGTAATTTATTTTCTGAGGAATGGAATTGACTGAGAAAATACTGCTGATACCATTGTAAAGTAAGTTCAGCCTTAAATGCAGCGATAGCGACTGGTATCAGGCTGATGAGTGTGTGTGCACTGAATGTATTTTCTAAGGAATGGAATTGACTCTGAAAATACTGTAAATACTGAAATAATGTGTGAGCCTTAACTGCAGTAAAAGCGACTGGTAGCAGGCTTGTAAATAATAATACATAACTTTTAAATGTATGTTTAAAACGTTTTACTGGCTTGTTAATCGTTTTTGTGAGGTACTTGGTGATAAAACTTATTAGGGCATGATTTTTACCACATGGCCATTTTTGTTTTCTGCATAGAAACAGTTTCTGAGCTTCCCCACTGTTGTAATATGAGTGGGAGGGGCCTATTTTAGCGCTTTTTTACACAGTAAAAATTCAGTCACAATCTGTCTACTTCATCCTCCATGATCCAGATCGTCTCTAGAGAGCTCAGGGGTCTTCAAAATCCATTTTGAGGGAGGTAATCAGTCACAGTAGTCCTGTGACAGTGTATTTGACTGTGAGAAAAACGTTAATTATATAATTGTTATCCGTTTTTGGGTACTAAGGGGTTAATCATCCATTTGCTGGTGGGTGCAATCCTTTGCTAACTTAATACATTTACTGTGAAAATTTGGTTGCTATAACTATTTATGATCATTGTTATTTCAACTGTGTTAGTTTTTCTGTGCTTCTTAAAGGCACAGTAACGTTTTTTATATTGCTTGTAAATTAATTTTGAAAAGTATTTCCAAGTTTGCTAGTCTCATTGCTAGTTTGTTTAAACATGTCTGACACAGATGAATCTCTTTGTTCACTATGTTTAAAGGCCAATGTGGAGCCCAATAGAAATTTGTGCACTCAATGTATAGATGTCACTTTAAATAAAAGTCAAACTTTATATGTTAAGAAATTATCACCAGACAACGAGGGGGAAGTTATGCCGACTAACTCTCCTCACGTGTCAGTACCTTCGCCTCCTGCTCAGGAGGTGCGTGATATTGTGGCGCCAAGTACATCAGGGCGGCCCATACAAATCACTTTGCAAGACATGGCTATTGTTATGACAGAAGTACTGTCTAAATTGCCAGAATTAAGAGGTAAGCGCGATCACTCTGGAGTTAGAACAGAGCGCACTGATAATGGTAGAGCCATGTCTGATACTGCGTCACAATTTGCAGAACATGAGGACGGAGAGCTTCATTCTGTGGGTGACGGGTCTGATCCGGGTAAACTGGATTCAGAAATTTCAAATTTTAAATTTAAGCTTGAGAACCTCCGTGTATTGCTAGGGGAGGTATTAGCGGCTCTGAATGATTGTAACACAGTTGCAATTCCAGAGAAAGTATGTAGGCTGGATAAATATTTTGCGGTACCGGTGTGTACTGACGCTTTTCCTATACCTAAAAGGCTTACAGAAATTGTTAACAAGGAGTGGGATAGACCCGGTGTGCCCTTTTTACCACCTCCTATATTTAGAAAAATGTTTCCTATAGACGCCACCACACGGGACTTATGGCAGACGGTCCCTAAGGTGGAGGGAGCAGTTTCTACTTTGGCTAAGCGCACCACTATCCCGGTGGAGGATAGCTGTGCTTTTTCAGATCCAATGGATAAAAAGTTAGAGGGTTACCTTAAGAAAATGTTTGTTCAACAAGGTTTTATATTACAACCCCTTGCATGCATTGCGCCTGTTACTGCTGCGGCGGCATTCTGGTTTGAGTCTCTGGAAGAGACCATTCGCACAGCTCCATTGGATGAAATTATGAACAAGCTTAAAACCCTTAAGCTAGCTAACTCATTTGTTTCTGATGCCGTCGTACACTTAACCAAACTTACGGCTAAGAACTCCGGATTCGCCATTCAAGCGCGCAGAGCGCTGTGGCTTAAATCCTGGTCAGCTGACGTGACTTCTAAATCCAAATTGCTTAATATTCCTTTCAAAGGGCAGACCTTATTCGGGCCCGGCTTGAAAGAAATTATTGCTGACATTACGGGAGGTAAGGGCCATGCTCTACCTCAGGACAGGGCCAAATCAAAGGCCAAACATTCTAATTTTCGTGCCTTTCGTAACTTCAAGGCAGGAGCAGCATCAACTTCCTCCGCTCCAAAACAGGAAGGAGCTGTTGCTCGTTACAGGCAGGGCTGGAAAGTTAACCAGTCCTGGAACAGAGGGAAGCAGGCCAAGAAACCTGCTGCTGCCCCCAAGACAGCATGAAGAGAGGGCCCCCTATCCGGAAACGGATCTAGTGGGGGGCAGACTTTCTCTCTTCGCCCAGGCTTGGGCAAGAGATGTCCGGGATCCCTGGGCGTTGGAGATCATATCTCAGGGATATCTCCTGGACTTCAAAACTTCTCCTCCACGGGGGAGATTTCATCTTTCAAGGTTATCAGCAAACCAAACAAAGAAAGAGGCGTTTCTACGCTGTGTGCAAGACCTCTTACTAATGGGGGTAATCCACCCAGTTCCGCGGACGGAACACGGGCAGGGATTCTATTCAAATCTATTTGTGGTTCCCAAAAAAGAGGGAACCTTCAGACCAATCTTGGACTTAAAAATCCTAAACAAATTTCTAAGAGTTCCATCATTCAGAATGGAAACTATTCGAACCATCCTTCCCATGATCCAAGAGGGTCAGTACATGACCACGGTGGACTTAAAGGATGCTTACCTTCACATACCGATTCACAAGGACCATTACCGGTATCTGAGATTTGCCTTCCTAGACAGGCATTACCAGTTTGTAGCTCTTCCCTTCGGATTAGCTACGGCCCCAAGAATCTTTACAAAAATTCTAGGATCATTCTGGCGGTACTAAGACCGCGAGGCATAGCGGTGACTCCGTACCTAGACGACATTCTGATACAAGCGTCAAGTTTTCAAACTGCCAAGTCTCATACAGAGATAGTTCTGGCATTTCTGAGGTCGCATGGGTGGAAGGTGAACGTGGATAAGAGTTCTCTATTACCACTTACAAGAGTTCCCTTTCTAGGGACTCTTATAGATTCTGTAGAGATGAAAATTTACCTGACAGAGGCCAGGTTATTAAAACTTCTAAATGCTTGCCGTGTCCTTCACTCCATTCCACACCCGTCAGTAGCTCAGTGCATGGAAGTAATCGGCTTAATGGTAGCGGCAATGGACATAGTACCATTTGCGCGCCTGCATCTCAGACCGCTGCAATTGTGCATGCTAAGTCAGTGGAACGGGGATTACTCAGATTTGTCCCCCCTACTAAATCTGGATCAAAGGACCAGAGATTCTCTTCTATGGTGGCTCTCTCGGCCACATCTGTCCAAGGGGATGACCTTTCGCAGGCCAGATTGGACGATTGTAACAACAGACGCCAGCCTTCTAGGCTGGGGAGCAGCCTGGAATTCCCTGAAAGCTCAGGGATTATGGACTCAGGAGGAGAAACTCCTCCCAATAAATATTCTGGAGTTAAGAGCAATATTCAATGCTCTCCTAGCTTGGCCTTAGTTAGCAACTCTGAGGTTCATCAGATTTCAGTCGGACAACATCACGACTGTGGCTTACATCAACCATCAAGGGGGAACCAGAAGTTCCCTAGCGATGTTGGAAGTCTCAAAGATAATTCGCTGGGCAGAGTCTCACTCTTGCCACCTGTCAGCGATCTACATCCCAGGCGTGGAGAACTGGGAGGCGGATTTTCTAAGTCGCCAGACTTTTCATCCGGGAGAGTGGGAGCTCCATCCGGAGGTCTTTGCTCAACTGATTCGTCGTTGGGGCAAACCAGATCTAGATCTCATGGCGTCTCGTCAGAACGCCAAGCTTCCTTGTTACGGATTCAGGTCCAGGGACCCGGGAGCAGTGCTGATAGATGGCTGACTGCATGGAGATTGAACGCTTGACTCTATCAAAGCGTGGTTTCTCGGAGTCGGTTATTGATACCTTAATACAGGCTAGGAAGCCTGTTACCAGAAAAATTTACCATAAAATATGGCGTACATATTTACGTTGGTGCGAATCCAAGAGTTACTCATGGAGTAAGGTTAGGATTCCTAGGATATTGTCCTTTCTACAAGAGGGTTTAGAAAAGGGCTTATCTACTAGTTCGTTAAAGGGACAGATTTCTGCTCTGTCTATTCTTCTACACAAACGTCTGGCTGAAGTTCCAGACGTTCAGGCTTTCTGTCAGGCTTTAACTAGGATTAAGCCTGTGTTTAAGTCTGTTGCTCCGCCGTGGAGCTTAAACTTAGTTCTTAATGTTCTTCAAGGCGTTCCATTTGAACCCCTTCATTCCATTGATAGCAAGTTGTTATCTTGGAAAGTTCTGTTTTTGATGGCTATTTCCTCGGCTCGAAGAGTCTGAGTTATCTGCCTTACATTGTGATTCTCCTTATCTGATTTTTCATTCAGACAAGGTAGTCCTGCGTACTAAACCTGGGTTCTTACCTAAGGTAGTTACTAACAGGAATATCAATCAAGAGATTGTTGTTCCATCTCTGTGTCCTAACCCTTCTTCAAAGAAGGAACGACTTTTGCATAATCTGGACGTAGTCCGTGCCCTGAAATTCTATTTGCAGGCAACTAGGGATTTTCGTCAAACTTCTTCCCTGTTTGTCATTTACTCTGGACAGAGGAGAGGTCAAAAGGCTTTGGCTACCTCTCTCTCTTTTTGGTTTTGTAGCATAATACGATTAGCCTATGAGACTGCTGGACAGCAGCCCCCTGAAAGGATTACAGCTCATTCTACTAGAGCTGTGGCTTCCACCTGGGCCTTTAAAAATGAGGCCTCTGTTGAACAGATTTGCAAGGCTGCGACTTGGTCTTCGCTTCACACTTTTTCAAAATTTTACAAATTTGACACTTTTGCTTCCTCGGAGGCTGTGTTTGGGAGAAAGGTACTTCAGGCAGTGGTTCCTTCTGTTTAATGTTCCTGCCTTGTCCCTCCCTTCATCCGTGTACTTTAGCTTTGGTATTGGTATTCCATAAGTAATGGATGACCCGTGGACTGACTACACTTAACAGGAGAAAACATAATTTATGCTTACCTGATAAATTCCTTTCTCCTGTAGTGTAGTCAGTCCACGGCCCGCCCTGTTTTTACGGCAGGTCTAAATTTTAATTAAACTCCAGTCACCACTGTACCCTATGGTTCCTCCTTTCTCGTCTGCTTTGGTCGAATGACTGACTATGATAGGTGAGGGGAGGAGCTATATAGCAAGCTCTGCTGGGTAATTCTCTTGCAGTTTCCTGTTAGGAAGAGAAATATTCCATAAGTAATGGATGACCCGTGGACTGACTACACTACAGGAGAAAGGAATTTATCAGGTAAGCATAAATTATGTTTTTTAAATCTCCTGTAGTTATTCCAGAAGTGTTTAATCTCCCTGATGCTATTTCTGAAGTAATTTCCAGGGAATGGAACAATTTGGGTAATTCTTTTACTCCTTCTAAACGTTTAAGCAATTATATCCTGTGCCATCTGACAGATTAGAGTTTTTTGGGACAAAATCCCTAAGGTTATGGGGCTGTCTCTACTCCTGCTAAATGTACTACTATTCCTACGGCAGATAGTACTTCATTTAAGGATCCTTTAGATAGGAAAATTGAATCCTTTCTAAGAAAAGCTTACTTATGTTCAGGTAATCTTCTTAGACCTGCTATATTTTTAGCGGATGTTGCTGCAGCTTCAACTTTTTGGTTAGAAGTTTTAGCGCAACAAGTAACAGATCATAATTTTATAGCATTATTATTATTCTATAACATGCTAATAATTTTATTGGTGATACCATCTTTTGATATCATTAGAGTTGATGTCAGGTATATGTCTCTAGCTATTTTAGCTAGAAAAGCTTTATGGATTAAACTTGGAATGCTGATTTGTCTTCTAAGTCAACTTTGCTTTCCCTTTCTTTCCAGGGTAATAAATTATTATCTCAACTGTTTCTGGAAGGAAGGGAACTTTTTTTACCAAAGGATAAAAAATCCAAGGTAAATTTAGGTTTAATAATCTTTTTTCGTTCTTTTCCTCACAACAAGGAACAAAAGCCTGATCCTTCATCTTTAGGAGCGGTATCAGTTTGGAAACTATTTCCAGTTTGGAATATATCCAAGCCTTATAGAAACCTATAGCCAGCTCCTAAGTACCCATGAAGGTGCGGCCCTTATTCCAGTTCAGCTGGTATGGGGCAGATTATGTTTTCTTCAAAGAAATTTGGATCAATTCCGTTCTCAATCTCTGGTTTCAGAACATTGTTTCGGAAAGGTACAGAATTGGCTTCAAGTTAAGGCCTCCTGCTAAGAGATTTTTTTCTTTCCCGTGTCCCAGTTAACACAGCAAAGGCTCAGCATTTCTGAAATGTGTTTCAGATCTAGAGTTGGCTGGAGTAATTATGCCAGTTCCAGTTCTGGAACAGGGGCTGGGGTTTTATTTTATCTCTTCATTGTACCAAAGAAGGTCAATTCCTTCAGACCAGTTCCGGATCTATCAATATTGAATCGTTATGTAAGGATACCAACATTCAAGATGGTTACTGTAGGACTATCCTGCCTTTTGTTTAGCAAGGGCATTATATGTCTACAATAGATTTACAGGATGTGTATCTGCATATTCCGATTCATCCAGATCACTTTTAGTGTCTGAGATTCTCTTTTTAGACAAGCATTACCAGTTTTGTGGCTCTACCGTTTGGCCTAGCCTCAGTTCCAAGAATTTTTTTCAAAGGTTTTCGGTGCCCTTCTTTCTGTAATCAGAGAACAGGGTTTTGGTATTTCCTTATTTGGACGATATCTTGGTACTTGCTCAGTCTTCTCATTTTCGAAGAATCTCATACGAATCGACTTGTGTTGTTTCTTCAAGTTCATGGTTGGAGGATCAATTTACCAATCAGTTCATTGATTCCTCAGACAAGGGTAACCTTTTTAGGTTTCTAGATAGATTCAGTGTCTATGACTCTGTCCTTGTCAGACAAGAGAAGTTTAACATTGATATCAGCTTGTCAAAACCTTCAGTCACAATCATTCCCTTTGGTAGCCTTATGCATGGAAATTTTAGGTCTTAGGACTGCCGCATCAGATGCGATCTCCTTTGCTCGTTTTCACATGCGACCTCTTCAGCTCTATATGCTGAACCAATGGTGCAGGGATTACTCAAAGATATCTCAATTAATATCTTTAAACCGATTATACGACACTCTCTGACATGGTGGACAGATCACCATCGTTTAGTTCAGGGGGCTTCTTTGTTCTTCCGACCTGGACTATAATCTCAACAGATGCAAGTCTTACAGGTTGGGGAGCTGTGTGGGGGTATCTGACGGCATAAGGGGTTTGGGAATCTCAGGAGGTGAGATTTCCGATCAATATTTTGGAACTCCGTGCAATTTTCAGAGCTCTTCAGTCTTGGCCTTTTCTGAAGAGAGAGTTGTTCATTTGTTTTCAGATAGACAATGTCACAACTGTGGCATACATCAATCATCAAGGAGGGACTCACAGTCCTCTGGCTATGAAAGAAGTATCTCGAATTTTGGTTTGGGCGGAATCCAGCTCCTGTCTAATCTCTGCGGTTCATATCCCAGGTATGGACAATTGGAAAGCGGATTATCTCAGTCGCCAAACATTGCACCTGGGCGAATGGTCTTCACCCAGAGGTATTTCCTCAGATTGTTCAAATGTGGGAATTCCCAGAAATAGATCTGATGGCTTCTCATCTAAACAAGAAACTTACCTGGTATCTGTCCGGATCCCGGGATCCTCGGGCAGAGGCAGTGGATGCATTAGCTCTTCCTTACAAGTGTCATCCTGCCTATATCTTTCCGCCTCTAGTTCTTCTTCCAAGGGTATTCTCCAATATTCTAAAGGAATGCTCATTTGTCCTGCTGGTAGCTCCAGCATGGCCTCACAGGTTTTGGTATGCGGATCTTGTCCGGATGGCCTCTTGCCAGCTGTGGACTCTTCCGTTAAGACCAGTCTTTCTGTCTCAAGGTTTTTTTTTTTTTCCATCAGGATCTCAAAACCTTAATTTTAAGGTATGGAGTTTGAACGCTTGATTCTTGGTCAAAGAGGTTTCTCTGACTCTGTGATTGATACTATGTGACAGGCTCGTAAATCTGTATCTAGAGAGATATATTATAGAGTCTGGAAGACTTATTTTTCTTCAGGATGGTTTAGATAAAGGTTTGTCCGCAAGTTCCTTGAAAGACAAATCTCTGCTCTTTCTGTTCTTTTTCACAGAAGGATTGCTAATCTTCCTGATATTCATTGTTTTGTACAACCTTTGGTTCGTATAAAACCTGTCATTAAGTCAATTTCTCCTCCTTGGAGTTTGAATTTGGTTCTGGGGGTTCTTCAAGCTCCTCCGTTTGAACCTATGCATTCATTGGACATTAAATTACTTTCTTGGAAAGTTTTGTTCCTTTTGGCAATCTCTTTTGCCAGAAGAGTTTCTGAATTATATGCTCTTTCTTGTGAGTCTCCTTTTCTGATTTTTCATCAGGATAAGGCGGTGTTGCGAACTTCTTTTGAATTTTTACCTAAAGTTGTGAATTCCAACAACATTAGTAGAGAAATTGTGGTTCCTTCATTATGTCCTAATCCTAAGAATTTTAAGGAGAAATCGTTGCTTTCTTTGGATGTTGTTAGAGCTTTGAAATATTATGTTGAAGCTACTAAGTCTTTCCGAAAGACTTCTAGTTTATTTGTTATCTTTTCCGGTTCTAGAAAAGGCCAGAAAGCTTCTGCCATTTCTTTGGCATCTTGGTTGAAATCTTTAATTCATCTTGCCTATGTTGAGTCGGGTAAAACTCCGCCTCAGAGGATTACTGCTCATTCTACTAGGTCAGTTTCTACTTCCTGGACATTTAGGAATGAAGCTTCGATTGATCAGATTTGCAAAGCAGCAACTTGGTCCTCTTTGCATACCTTTACTAAATTCTACCATTTTGATGTATTTTCTTCTTCTGAAGCAGTTTTTGGTAGAAAAGTACTTCAGGCAGCGGTTTCAGTTTGAATCTTCTGCTTATGTTTCATTAAACTTTATTTTGGGTGTGGATTATTTTCAGCAGGAATTGGCTGTCTTTATTTTATCCCTCCCTCTCTAGTGACTCTTGTGTGGAAAGATCCACATCTTGGGTAATCATTATCCCATACGTCACTAGCTCATGGACTCTTGCTAATTACATGAAAGAAAACATAATTTATGTAAGAACTTACCTGATAAATTCATTTCTTTCATATTAGCAAGAGTCCATGAGGCTCGCCCTTTTTTTGTGGTGGTTATGATTTTTGTATAAAGCACAATTATTCCAATTCCTTATTTTTTATGCTTTCGCACTTTCTTATCACCCCACTTCTTGGCTATTCGTTAAACTGAATTGTGGGTGTGGTGAGGGGTGTATTTATAGGCATTTTAAGGTTTGGGAAACTTTGCCCCTCCTGGTAGGAATGTATATCCCATACGTCACTAGCTCATGGACTCTTGCTAATATGAAAGAAATGAATTTATCAGGTAAGTTCTTACATAAATTATGTTTTTTTTCTATATACGGAAACTCCTGTATAAGCCATAACAACTTATAATAAATGTATATTATGGGAGTAAATTGTTCAGTTATTTTTTGTGGATCTCATTGTGCACCCAAATACAAACAGCAATTTGTATTCACTATCCCTGATGGTTGTGAACACTATAGGAGTAAACATGAGACGTGTCCCTGCTTGGAAGAATTCAATTGATCCATTGAAATAATACAATTGTAAGACTGGTGTTGTGGAGCATATTATAATTTTCTGTCCAAAAAAAAACTTATGTCAAACCCACATAAATGTAACCATATCTTATTTTAGTTTAATTGAAAGATAATCAAATAATGAGTTAGTTTTTATTTACAGTTTCTCCAGTCTCAACCAATTCACTGTTTTTCTAGGTAGCCTATTAATTTAAAAAATTGGCAGTATAAGGGATTTTTAGCGCCTCACCTGTCAAATGAGAGAATAAAAAGTTTTAAGGAGGTTTTAAGTTTTTTTTATTAAAAAAAAAAATTGGTCTCATTTTAAATGATGCATGATTGCATAAATGTACACCCCCCCCCAGGTCCGTCCGACAATGTACTACTATACCACCTCGACAGTATGGCCGATGAACTATCAATGGCATGTTGCACAATGGAGGCAGCCAGTGAGCGGCTCCTGCTGCCCTCCAGTGCGCAACATGGCTTTGTTTATGTTTGCTGAATAACTGATCTGATAGCTTTGTAATGAGCCGCGAAAACCAGCTCCACCTAGTGATGCTCATTATGCTCCCAATAGAGGCGGCCGGCTCCAGCTGCCTCTACATGGCTATGTTGGCTGATAATTGTAATGAGCTGCTAAAAACAAGCGCTACCCAGTGGTACTTTTTCGTGGCTCATGTGCTCACAATAGAGGCAGCCGGCTCTCCAGCCACCTCTTGTTATGGAGCCAATCAGCAAAGTGCACTCTGAAATAATGAGTGACGTTGTGAGGAGTCACATGGTCTAGAGGGAAGGAGCCGGTACTAGAGAGTCACGTGTGACGTGACTGTGTGACGCCTGAGACAGACGCGGCGTGAGAAATCAAAGAGGCAGGAAGAGAGGACTCAGGTCAGGACTCAGAGAACTGTCTTGGAGACTGGAGTGGAGCGTCGGACTCATTTTATTGAAGAGAAGATTGACTTAGGAAGAGAAGACTGTCAAGTCAAATGTCGACTGTGAGTGAGGCCAAGGACCTGCCCTGGAGGGTAAGTGGGTAAAGTATGTGCAGTACAGTACTTTTACTATACTACTTTTGTTTCAAGTGTGACATATGCGACTATCTCTAGATAGAAGCAAGCAGTACTACTTATGAGAGAGGTTCTCTTTATCTTCACTTTACAGAGCACAGCCAGTCTCTCTGTAAAGTGCTAACTGGCACTTCCCTGATTTATCTGCCTTTTAAAACTGCACTGCTGACCACCTCCTCACTGTCTGAGTGATTTATTTTTTCAGCCCCTTATTTTCTGGAGGCATTTGTTAACCCTTATGCGGCACAAGTTGTGAGTTGTGTGCCAGGGCAGCCAACTAGTAAAGAAAGCTTTTGGAGGTGAGGGGACACAGGCCCCAATTGCATATCTTAGTTTATGTAGTAAAAGTTCTAGTATCCTTTCATGCAACCCCTAAGTCTTGTGCTACCCACTGCATGTTACTTCTTTTATTGTCAGCTCAAGAGTATACTTGTGACTTTTCTCCCATGCTTTTATAAAACCATTTCTGTATTGGTAGGTATATAGACACTGGATTAGGTGCTAGGAATTTACTACCTAATACAGATATGGTTCTATAAAATCATGGGAGAAAAAAAAAGTCACAAGTATGCTCTTGAGCTGACAATAAAAGAAGCAACATACAGTGGGCAGCACAAGACTTAGGGGTTGCATGAAAGAACGCTAGAACTTTTACTACATGAACTAAGATATACAATTGGGGCCTGTGTCCCCTCACCTCCAAAAGCTTTCTTTGCTAGTTGGCAGCCCTGGCTGCTTTTTTGACTTGTGCAGCATAAGGGTTAACAAATGTCTCCCAAAAATAGTGGGATAAAAAAACAAATCCCTCAGGCAGCTAGGAGGTGGTCAGCACGGTTATAAAAAGGAAGAGACATCAGGGAGGTGCCAGTTAGCACTTTACAGAGAGACTGACTGTGCTCTGTAAAGTGAAGAGAAAGAGAACCACCCCATGAGATAGGTTCAGTTTCTCTTTCTCTTCACTTTACAGAGCACAGTCAGTCTCTCTGTAAAGTGCTAACTGGCACCTCCCTGATGTCTCTTCCTTTTTATAACTGTGCTGACCACCTCCTATTATACACCCGGGAAGCCCATGTATAAAAAGGAAGAGACATCAGGGAGGTGCCAGCTAGCACTTTAAAAAGAGACTGACTGTGCTCTGTAGGGTAAACTAGTGAAGAGAGAGAACCATCTCATATGAGAGGTTCTCTTTCTCTTCACTTTACAGAGCACAGTCAGTCTCTCTGTAAAGTGCTAACTGGCATCTCCCTGATGTCTCTTTATTTTTATATATGGGCTTCTTGGGGGTATCATACCAGTGCCTCACTTGCCTCTCAACTCACCGCACATCACTGGTGAAGAGTTGTATAAAAGAGGCTTTTAGTGAATCTAGCTTGCCCTGGTGGTGTTTGTCACTTTTTTCTCCTACTTAGATGTTCATGACAGAGCTTCTAACTGTACTGCATATTATGTGAAAGTCACAGGTTATAAGCTCTGTTCTGCTTGTGCATTCTTCTTTCTATGGAACCTTGCAAATCCTGCCTGCAGAACAGTCTCACTCATACTCTGGTACACCAAGTCTCCTTTCAGGTTTCTGTTCCTGAAATGGTAGAGGAGATAACTAAAAGAGATATGACGGTAGATAAGCCAGCAATTGGTCCCTCTTAAATTTAGGGGTAATATAATACACTTTTTCCAGGACTTGAGTACCAGAACTTTGCAGAGAAGGGGCACCTTGCGACCCCTAACTACTCTTCTCAGAAAAAACCGAATCCAATATAGGTGGGGTTTCCCATTTGCCCTGCATATCACCAAGGACAACAAAATCCTCACAATCCGAGATGCAATTGGGATCCCAGACATCTGCGAAGCCCTGGGCCTTGAAACCCCGAACATACCAGAACCCTCGCTTTCAACAGAGACGCCTAAACCACTAAGGATACCTTTGAAATCCCAGAAGTCTCAATGGACAAGATCACCCCAAAAAAGGCAGAAAAACAGATGACAGACTCTATCTATATAATTTGGTTGGTCTCTTTGTTTCTCCCCTTCTTTTTTGCAGGTCACAGAAGAGAGTTGGAGACTACAAGATAGAAACACTGAAATCTGAACCTTAATACCAGGTCTAACTGTGGTTTCTACATTTAAAGTCCTGTATCACAGACTCTAGTTCACTTCACTTGTTGTAACCATCTCACTTATATTCAGAATATTTATCTAGTGAGAGCACATGTTCAGCCGTTAGTATTTATAGAAAAGCTTAATATTTATTTCAAGTCATTATGGCCATTTTGCACTATACTCTTTCCCCTATAATGCACTACAAGAGAAGATAGTTGGCCCTTCCCCTAGTTCCAGTTCCCCCCTAGAATCATATATGTTATTTCAGAAGGATAACTCCAGGGAAATGTTTTTTACTCCAGGTTTATGGTTATGGATTATTTTCATCAATGTTATTGACATTAACCTGTTTTTCTCTCTTTTTCAGACTCTTTCTCTTCCTCTTCCTCTACCTATCCCACCTCTCCCTCCCCTACAAAGACTACAGGACTTTCTGCCACAAGAGTACAAACCAGCAAATGTTGGCAAGACAAATAGAGCTATAGATTGGGGTAAGATCTATATTCCATACACTGAACCGGAAGGTTTATGGTACACAATGAAACATTCCAAGAACTTCACACATACTCATGGCCGCATCTAATATTACCTTAGTCTCTCACAATGTGAGAGGCCTCAACTCAGAGGTTAAAAGAAGAAAGGCATTAACACAATACAAACATTTAGGGGCCAATGTAATATTTCTACAGGAAACCCACTTCATATCAGGTCACATACCAAAATATTGGGAGAGACAATTCCCCTTACATTTCCACTCTACCATCGATAAGAAAAAGAGAGGAGTGTCTATCCTGTTGCATTCCTCTTTGAATTTTAATGTCACAAACACCATTACTGATAAGGAGGGAAGATACATAATACTACGGGGCATACTTAATGAGGTGGAAGTTGTTTTCTGTAACATTTACGCTCCGAACGACCACCAGGAACAATTTTTCACCAGGTTATCTTTTCTTCTATCTAGCTGGAATGCCACCAGAATATTCCTAGCAGGCGATTTTAATGTCTCATTATATAAACAAGACTACCATCCAATGATCCAACATCCCCACAGACATCACAGACATATAAGCAAGGCTAAACATATAGTACACACTCTGGAGGGTCACAACCTATCAGACTCCTGGAAGGCCCTTTATGGAGATACATCAGATCACACCTATTTCTCCCCTGCACACCACAAATATTTTAGATTGGATTATATCTTTTTGAGCCAAATACTACTAACAAATCTTATATCCTCCTCCATTTCTTCATGCGTTTGGTCGGACCATGCAATGGTATCGATTAAGGTGGAAGGGCTACTTCCACCCAGTTCAATGAAAAACTGGACTTATGACCCCACAATTTTGAAAGACCCGCTACAGAAGGAGTCTATTCTTAAACACATGTCAGACTATTGGGAGGTCAACGTTAACTCGGTTGATAACCCCATCCAGGAGTGGGCTGCTCACAAGTCGGTTATTAGAGGACTTTTAATCCAGCTAAAATCACAACACAAACGTAAAGCAAAAACAGCAATTATGACACTTCAAGCGGAAATAACCGCTTTGGAAAAGCGCCATAAACTTACAGGCTCTAACAATATTTATAAAACTTTACAAGATAGGAGACAGACCTTAGATAAGATACTTAACGACCAATCGATTAGAGCAGGATTAAGACTGCAGGCCAAATATTTTGTCTACGCTAACAAGCCAGATAGGTTCCTGGCTAATAAAATCAAAAACAAAATCAGGGACATAACTATTCCCACACTTTACAAAATGGGTGGAGGGGTGACCTCAAACCCTATAGACATAGTCAACAGTTTTGCGGCATACTATGGAACCTTATATGATGGACGAAAAGTTAGCAACACACCACAAACCCAAACGCTGCTTGACAAATTTTTAGAAGAGGCTAATCTACCTAAGATTGACCAAAAGGACCTCGACATTCTCAGTGCTGATATCACGAGCCAAGAGGTGCTTACAGTCTTACGAGATCTAAAACCAGGGAAAGCAGCTGGCCCAGATGGCTTCCCAGGGGACTATTATAAATTATTCAAAACATCCCTTACACCCCACCTAGTTAAATTTTGTAACCACATTCTGCAGGGACAAGCCATCCCCCCCGACCTTCTGGACGCCAAGATTATAGTGATCCCCAAGCCAGGTAAAGATAAAATGTATTGCCATAATTACAGGCCAATCTCCCTGATAAACCAGGACTTAAAAATTCTAACAAAAATTTTAGCAAATCGTCTCAAACACATTCTCCCTAAGTTAATCCATCCTGACCAGGTGGGCTTTATAAAAAATAGAGAGGCCCCAGACAACATTAGAAGAATGATAGCCCTACTGGATTATGCACAAATAACAAAAACGCCTTCTCTGCTGCTCTCCTTAGACGCAGAGAAGGCGTTCGACAGAGTTGATTGGGGCTTTATGCAAGCAGTTTTAGAGAGAGTGGGGATAGGGGGCCCATTTCTAAAAGCAATTAGAGGCATATACTCTACCCCTACAGCGAGAGTGCGGGCCATGGGCCATCAATCAGATAAATTTGCTGTCCTTAATGGAACTAGGCAGGGGTGCCCCCTGTCCCCACTGTTGTTCGCTTTATGCATTGAACCCCTCGCTCAACATATTAGAAACTCCCCAGATGTTGCAGGTATAACGGTCAAACAGAGGGAATATAAACTCACTCTATTTGCAGACGATATTTTGCTATCTTTATCCAAACCCCTGATCTCACTCCCAAATCTTTACAAAATTATTGATGTATATTCCAAAATATCAGGATACAAGGTAAATCTGGAGAAATGCGAGGCTATGCCTCTAGGAATCCCCGAACATACTAGAAAGCTAATCGAACTAAACTTTGAATTCAAGTGGGCCAAACACCATCTTCAATACTTGGGGATTAAGCTAACTAAAAGCTCATCTGATCTTTATCAAGCAAACTTTCCATCATTGTACAAATCTATTAAACAGGATTTGAGACAGTGGGGTAAACTAGGATTTTCTTGGGTGGGCAGGTTGTCCGCAGTCAAAATGACTGTTCTTCCTAGGATTTTATACTTATTTCGCACCCTCCCTGTCAAAATCCCCACGCCAGACTTAGAAGATCTTCAAAAATACACCAACAACTTCATAAGAGGTAACAAAAAAGCCCGAATAGCAACGAACACTCTCAATAGGCACAGAAGGTTGGGGGGGGTTGGGGCTCCAAATTTCAAACACTATTATCAAGCAGCTAGATTGGCGCAGACAACCCTTCTTAATGAAATGGAGGAGGATATCATCTGGACAAAAATAGAAACAGACATTATGGAAATAAAACCACGAACACGGGTGCTTTGGGACCCGAAAAACTGCTCAGGAAGAAACCACTACACCCTCCCTCTATCAGACTTTATGATCAGACAGTGGTCCACACTTACTTCAACTCTTAGATTACTACCACATAATTCGACCAAAACGCCACTAAGATGTATTATTAAACCGGAACACACCTCAATTATTAAAAAATGGGAAAACAGGGGGTTATATAGGATAGCTGATCTAATGGAGGGGGGCACAATAACTACTTACACTCAGTTACAAGAAAAAATACACCCAGCCAAACTTCACTGGTTCTTCTACCTACAAATCTCATCCATCATACTACATCATACATCTGGGGACCAGAGAGGGCCTCTTACCACTTTAGAGACTATCTGTAGCTCACCAACGAGACCTAAGAAAGCAATTTCTCGTATTTATCAAGCAATCCAGGAAACTATCGGGACCACCAAATCCCCCCTTCAAGTAAAATGGGAATTAGACTTAAATAAAGAATATGACATACATTCCTGGAATGAAATTATTTACGGGGCAGGGAAGGGGCTACTAGGAGCTGACATGCTTGAAAACGTAATTAAAACTAACTTTCGTTGGTACCTTACACCACTTATTACCTCACATGCCATCAGACACGGATCCAAACTCTGCTACAGAGGCTGCGATGTGGAAGGTTCCTATAGACACATGTGGTGGGACTGCCCTCATTCACATAGAACATGGAACAGACTATCACACTTTTTGAGCTCTCTTTTAGATAGTCCAATTACACTTTCATTAGAACAAGCACTACTGCACACTAAACTTAAGGAGTTCAATAAACACATAAACCATTTCATAAAGATAACATGTACAGCAACTAGGGTGTGTATAGCACGCCGATGGAAGGAATCTGCCCCTACATGGGGAGAGGTTATTGTTAAAATCAGACACTACTATAACATGTCAGCACAGGCTGCCATATTACAAGACACACAGGAAACCTTCCAGAAGGTTTGGTTCTACTGGATTATGCACGACACATCAAACTCCAGAATAGAGGACAGGTGAAAGGTTAACTTCAAGGAAGCGCTTCTATTAAAGCATTGAAAGGCTCCCTCAGCCCCAATAGATACTAACTTGGAACTTACAAAGTTAGGGCAGAGATCCTGGCTAAGTCCTCCCCCATCCCCTTACCCACCCTCTTTCTCTCCATTTCTACATCATCTCTTTCTTCTTCTTTACCCTATACTTTAGGCCTAACGAAAAAAGGTTTACATTGTTTTTACATGATTCAGTTTAATTATATTTGTTAGGTCCATCGCCGGACTCTGTACATGCAGATGGTCGACTAATTGTAACATCGGCATTTTTTTTTTTCCTTTCCTTTTCTTTTACTCATATCTTGTTATTGTCAAAAATATACTCAATAAAAATTTATTTCAACTAAAATTGTAATTTATTCAAGTTTAAGTACGACTATCTTCACAAATCTCACTTATTTACATGTCTGGTTTCTTGCAGCAGACTAACTGGTTGTTTTACGCTTGCCTGGGCACCCTGGGGTAGGGTACGATTTATAAATGTTTGTTATTTTTACTGTATCTAAATTGAAATTGTTCACAGCGGCTGAACATGAAATTGCCTTAAATAATTCCTTATATACTTTAATGTCTTACGTCAGTGCAGTCGTTTCTCCTACTACACATTTTTTTAACATTATTATTTTCTTGTAGGTTGCTATGAGCTTAAGGGTTTTTATTGTCTTCTTAATGTGTTCTTTATAACTTTAGTAATCTGGTCTTTTAGATGAATTTTATAGGAGCCTAGGGAGGTGTAAAATGATCAAGTAACTTTTACTTTGTTTTAATTATTTTTTACATGTACATTTATTGGTGCTATCATGATAATTGCTTGATTAAATGTATTTTTTTAAAGGTGTATGAAACCCCAATTTTTTTCTTTTATGATTCAGATAGAGCATGCAATTTTAAACAGCTTTGCACATTACTTCTATTATCTAATGTGCTTTGTTATCTTGCTAGGCTTAGGAGCAGCAAAACACTACTGGGAGCTAGCTGCTGTTTCCTGGCTGCATAAATATCTGACACACACCTCTTGTCATTGGCTTACCTGATTTGTTCAGCTAGCTCCTAGTAGTGCATTGCTGCTGCTTCAATAAAGTATACCACAAAAACAAAGCACATTTGATTTGAAAGTTGTTTAAAAATGTTCTTTCTGAATCATGTTTTTATAAATAAAATGGAAAAGCAGTATTTTTCGAGAGAGTTTTTCATATTTAGTAATCTATTATGTGAATTTCACCAATAATTAGTTTTCTTCTGAATATACTGTACATACAAAAACGCTTTACTTAATGGGACAGTAAACACCTTGTAATTACAAGTCATTTCCGTTGTGTTACTATAGAATAACATATCAGCCAAGTCTTAAAGGGATATGAAAACCTCAATTTTATTTTGTGATTCAGAGAATACCATTTTAAAAAGTTTCCAATTTACCTCTATTATCAAATTTACTTAATTCCTATGATATTCTGTGTTGAAGAGATACCTAGGTAGGCATCTGGAGAACTATTTGGCAGAAAATAGTGCTGCCATCTAGTGCTCTTGCAATGGATAACATTCTTGCAAAACGGCTGCCACATAGTGCTCCGGAAATGGGCAGGCTCCTAAGCATATGTTCCTGTTTTTCAACAAAAGGTACAAAAAAAAAAATGATAATAGAAGTAAATCTGAAAATTGTTTAACATTGCATGCTCTATCTGATTTGTCTTAGTTACAGGAGACAATCTGGGCATTACTCTGCAGACAACAAGGCTAGACACTGTCATAGAGTTAGTATAAAGTATTCTGTTTTGCAGTATATATTAGCTGAAGCCAGTTAGTGAAATATATGTAGTAGGGTTAGCCTGGAGCAGTCAGAAGGGTGCTTTTCCTATTCTGAGATGTAAAAATTGCTCAATTGTCAGAGCTAAATTACATGAAAAGAGGACAAAATAATGACAATATACTGCAAATGTGTTTCATTATGCATAACTAAACATTTTATTTTAAAATCTTAAGGTGTTTACTGTCCTTTTAAAGGGCCATTATAGTAGAAAAATGACATCCTCTAATTTGCACTGCTATGCGTTAAACCCCTTTGTACAGGGTTAATGTACTGCTTGGGAACCACAGAGAACTGCTGGTGAGCCAATCAATAGTGGCTGTTGCACAGCTGAGTGGTGCAATTACTGCTTGTTAATAGGTTAGTGGCATTTTCTGCTCTGGACCAGCAGTTCTCTGAAACTCTCAAGCAGTGCTTTAACTATGTATGTGTTTAACCCACTTTTGTAGAGGTTAAACAGATAGTGTTGCTACTTGTGATAAAATCTCACGCTTTAACAAATTAGATCATGCACTGTTTCCTCTCTAATAGTTCTTTAATATTTCTTTCTTTCCTTCAATGCAAATAAATGAACTATTTAAATATTAGAAACACAATAATGAGTTTGGCTCCTAGACTAATTTAAACTGTACTCCTTTTATATTATTCAGGAACTGGAGCAGCTGGAAGCTCAGTATCAGTCGAGAATAAATTCCACCAAACTGGCGCAGAATCAAAGTTCTGAGTTCCAAACCATGGAGGACATTGAGAGAAGAGAGAGAGAGTATTCAGAGCATCTCTTACAGAATGTACGTTTGCAAACATTTTTTAGAGAGGGAGAGAATAAAACTGAACAAATATTTACATTCACTACATTTTAAGCAAAAAAAAAAATATATATATAAAAAAATAAATTAATAGATAAGTAATAGCCTTTTATAATTTGTACATGACCATCTAAAGTCTTTACTTATATGTTTACAGTAATCATTTATATATTCGTTTCCAAATTATGTGATTGATTTTTTTATAGAGAATAAAAAATAAATGAAAAAAAAGTTTTGGAGGAAAGTGAATACGTAAGAAAGTGATGCTGTCTACAATATTTATAAAGATCATATGCAATAGTTCTTAATTATGGTAAGGAGCTTTAGTATTTCTGGAGATTTAAATAGAATTGGCTTTTTCTCAGGTGTTTGAGCTGTTAGATAAAACAGAGCTTTCTCTGCTTATAAACTGGCTGTCATGTCAGGAATAATAATGTCGAAACGCTTTCTACTGAGAAGCCGTTTTTATGACATCTAATTCGCAGCATGTAAATAGTTTATAAAGATGAATATAATAAGATATTGGAGGTGTGGGGGTCGTCTGGTATAGCCTATGCCAGGGGTGGTAAACCTAGGCACTAATCCCTGAGGTGGCACTTGTAGTACATTTGCTGGCATTCTTCTGCTGTGCTTTCACCATAGCTTTCACTGGCTGTTTTTACCTATGAATCTATGCTCCCATTTATCATACTGCAAAGTTCAAATTTTTTAGAAAGAGAACCATGTCTGCACACCTTTGGGGTCTCCAGATAAGCATCCGCTGCTGGAATTTGAGATCGCACAAGCAGCACCACCACCTGCTATCACCAATTTATTCTCTTACAGGAGTCCACAATCCATTACTCCTAGGATTTACTCTTTGCTGCCACTAGGAGGAGGTAAAGCATCCAAAACCCCAAGGACTCTTTAAAACCCTTCCCACCTCCCTGGTAAACTAGTCTTGTCTTTGCCTCCGCTGGAGGATGGTGAAAAATGAAGTTGTGCATGTTATTCTTTAGGGAGAGGGTTTCTCTGACTGAGTCAAGGCCCCTTTCCCCTCAAAGTGCAGTGTTTGATTCATTCTTTTGTTATCCTTTGTTGAAGGATTCACTACTGGGAGCTAGCTGAAAGTCAATGACGAGGCATAAATGTGCAGTTACTAATCAGCAGCTTCTGAGCCTACTTAGCTATTTTCAATAAAAGATAAAAAGAGAATGAAACAAATTAGATAATAGAAATAAATTGGAGGGTTATTTAAAAATTGAATGCTCTATCTGATTCATGAAAGAAAAAAATAATAGGTTTCATGTCATTTTAATAATATATTTCTTTGATTTTTTTTTATTTATATATATATAAAAATAGAGAGTGGACAAGCGCACAAGAAGGCACTCCTGGTGTAGATCGTTTGTGACAAAGTTAATCAATATAAAGGATGTATAAATGCACACTCACGTGGTTTAAACTCATCCAATATGAGGTATCGATAAGGCACTTGTTTTAAAGTTGATATCTGTTTCTTGTCTCCTTGTTGTTCCTGCTTCAAACTTAAAAGTCACAACACATAAGAGAACCGTTCATACTGCTGTTTGTTTTCATTTTTACTGTTTCTATTACATATTGGACTTCAGCTGAGTACATTTTTAACTTTTACAGCTGCACATTGACTGTGTTTATATATTTACATGTGTTTGGATAATAAATTTTATATATTTTAAATACCGGTTCTACTTGGTCTGGGGGTCCCCTTATGCTCTGAGGGTTATTAACTCAAGCATTTATCATTTCCTGTGAGACTGACTATGGTTATCTAAAAGATAAAGAGGATACAAGTTTGAAGCAGGAACAACAAGGAGACAAGAAACAGATATCAACTTTAAAACAAGTGCCTTATCGATACCTCATATTGGATGAGGTTAAACCACGTGAGTGTGCATTTATACATCCTTTATATTGATTAACTTTGTCACAAACAATCTACACCAGGAGTGCCTTCTTGTGCGCTTGTCCACTCTCTATTTTTTTTAGCACACTTTGGGGAGAATCTTCTTCTTGGAGAGGAGAATCCCACCTTGGACGAAGCAGCCGAGAGTGCAGGCATTTTGGGGAACTGTCACATATTGTTAAAACTGGACATTATTGTGGACAGCCTGTCAACACTCCATTTTTGCTTAACTGGTTTGGATACCTAATTATTAGAACCATATATATACAATTATATATATACAGTATATATATAACTAAAATAATTTATATTTGTATAATCCATCTGCAGTAACATACAGTTTCATATTTATATAGTTCTATATTTATATAACTTTGTATTTTATATTGCATTTTGTATTGTATTCTATACAGTGCATAGGTTCCTCTCCGAGTATCAGCACTACGTCCCTAAGTGCAGACATACTCTATTGTTGTAATATATATATATATATATATATCTCCTTAGGACATATTCATTTTTTTTTTTAAATTTAAGTCATACCCTTTAATAAAAATTCTTGGTATACTTTTTTAGGGAGCGTTTTTTCTTGAGTTTGCGCACGTCTATTACATGTGTCGACTTTCGAGTCTGTGTGCGTCAAGATATCGTACGTAGGTTTCTCAGGATATAGTGCTTTGGGTTTTCATGCACCTTTTTATCCTGATCTGGCGTCGATAATTCATCCGCTCCCTTATTACTTAGGTGCGCTATTTAAAGGTCGGACGTTGTGTCTCTGTCTCCTAGTGTCCTACATGTTGGATTAGTGTGCTTTGGCCTTGTCATTTTTTTTTTTTAAGAGCTGCTTTTGGAGGGGTAAGTATTTTCCCTTTCATCAAGAGCTCTTTTTTGGGGGGATATAATTATATGTTTTCTTTTATATGCACAATACTACTTTTGTAGTTTTCTGCTGTTATGGAGCCTTCTGATTTTGTCCCTCAACCGCCTTTTGAATCTGACCCCTCTGAACATTTTCCTACCAGTGTTAAATGTGTTTTATTGTAGACATCTGAGGTATTACCTCCAGCACATTTATGTAACACATGTTTAAATGTTTTTATGCATTCAGAGCAATCTAATGCTGCTCTTGCTTCTAAAGGTGTTACGGTTCCTTCTATTTGTTCCTTACTGGGGAGTTAAGGATCTACAGTATCTGAAATGTTTGCAGCTATGTCACCTTCAAGTAAGCGTTAAAAGTCAGTTCATAATTTACCTTCTACTGGCTCCAAACCTGCTGATATTAATGTTTCTGTTCAGGAATCTGCTGAGTCCTCGGAGTGCCCCTGATGATCAGGAGTCTTCCTCTGATCATGAGTCAAAGACATTCTGTTTTTTTGTCTAAAGTCCAACATATCTGTACACTTTTATAGAAAATATTTTAGAGGATAAAGATCTTAAGGTATCTGAGTATAGGTCTTTAAAACATTTATACTTCGTTTATAAACCTGTGGTTAAACCCCCTGTGGTTTTTCCTGTTCCTGGTGCTGTCTCTGAGACAGCTTCTAGGGAATGGGCTGAACCAGGTAATCCTTTTTATTCCTTCTGCAAGTTTTATAAAAATATATCCTCTACCGGCTTCTAATATTGAACTTTGGGAAACTGTTCCTAAAGTTAATGGGCCGTTTTTATCTTGGCTAAGTGTACTGCTATCCCTTTGAGAAGTGGCTCTTCCTTTAAAGACCCTTTGGATAGAAAGTTAGAATGCTTCCATAGGAGGGCTTTTCAGCAAGCCAATTCTATTTTTAGGCCAGCAGGCTCTATTGTTGGTGTGGCTGCTGCTTCTTCCATTTGGTTAAATAGTCTTTCTTAGCAGTTTTCTGATGATTCTGCTAGTGAATATTTTTTTAACCTTTTGCAATTGCTTAAATGTGCTAATGCTTTAATTTGTGGTACTGTTATTGACATAATTAAGATGAATTCTAAGAGTATGTCTTTGGCAGTACTTTCTAGAAGGGCTTTATGGTTAAATTCTTGGTCTGCCGATATGATTTCTGAATCCAGGCTTTTATCTTTCTCTTTTCAGGGAAATATGTTGTTTGTTTGTGGTCTGGATTCTATTATATCTACTTAACTGGAGGTAAGGGAAAACTTTGAATCATTTTTGCCCCTTTTCGTCAGAACAGGGAACAGAAATCAGATTCAGATAAAAGAAGGTTGAAGCTGGTGTCAGCTTGTCAAAACTTTCAGTCTCTCTCTCTTTTCCCTCAGTCACTCTTTGCATGGAGGCATCAGGTCTCATGATTGCTGCAGTGGAAGCTATTCCATTTGCTTGTTTTCACATGAGGCCTTTTCAGCTTTGTATGTTTCAGCAATGGTGCAGGGATCATACTCTATTTCAAAAGATTTATCTAGATCACAGAACAAGTTGGTACCTGCCTTGGTGGCTGAATCTTTAATAACCTATTATTCAGGCGACTTCTTTTGCTTTGGTTTGTGATAATTTCAGATGCAAGATTTCGGTTTGGGGGGCCATCTGGGGTCTCACAGGGCACAAGATGTTTGGTTTCCTCGGGAGGTGAGGTTGCTAATATATGTTCTACAATTCTGTGTAATTTTCAGAGCACTTCAGACTTGTCATCTCTTGAAAAGGGAGTCTTTTCTCTTTTTTCAGACAGACATTGCGACAGCGGAGGCTTACATCTATTATCGGGGAGGGGGGGTACTCGCAGTTCCCTAGCTATGAAGGAAGTGTCTGGAATTCTTTCCTGGGTAGAAGCCAATTATCTGATTGCTGCAGTTCATATTCCAGGAGTAAAGAACTGGGAAGCAGATTTTCTCAGTCACCAGTCTTTGCATCCAGGGCAGTGGTCTCTTCACCTAGATGTTTTTAAAAGGATAGTGGACCTTTGGGGTCTCCCAGAGATTGAGCTGATGGCCTCTTGGTTCAACAACAAGCCTCCCAGATACTATGCAAGGTCCAGGGAAGCTTAGAGTTTGTTGATGCTCTGGTAGCTCCTTGTTCATTTTGGCTATCCTATGTTTTTCCTTCTCTGGTTCTTCTTCCCGAAGTGATTACCAGGATCATGCAATTCAAACCATCAGTAATCCTGATTGCTCTTGCTTTGTCTTGCAGGGTTTGGTATGCAGAACTGGTTAAGATGTGTTGCCCTCCATGGTCACGTCTTCTGTCTCAAGGTCTATTTTTCCATCAGGTTCTCAAACCTCTAAGCTTGATGGCATGGAGATTGAATGGTTAGTTCTCAGGCAGAGAGTTTTTTTCTGATTCTGTTATTGAGACTTTGATACAGCTTTACAAGCTTGTGAGGTACGTTTTTTTATGCTCTTTCAGTTTTGTTCCACAAGAAGATTGCTAATCTTCTTGACATTTATGGTTTTGTTTCAGTGTTGGCCAGAATTAAACTTGTTAAGCCAATTTCTTCTCCTGGAAATTAAAATTTTCGGTATTCAAGGTTTTGGAGGCTCCTCCTTTTGAGCCTGTGCATAAGATGGATATTAAAGGGACATTATACACTCATTTTTTCTTTGCATAAATGTTTTGTAGATGATCTATTTATATAGCCCATAAAGTTTTTTTTTTTAAATAAATCTATAGTTTTGCTTATTTTTAAATAACATTGCTCTGATTTTCAGACTCCTAACCAAGCCCCAAAGTTTTATGTGAATACCGTCAGCTACCTTCTCCAGCTTGCTCCTGTTTGTGTAAAGGGTCTTTTCATATGCAAAAGAAGGGGGGGGGAGTGTCTTATTTCCCACTTGCAGTGGGCTTTCCAGCTACCTTTTCAGCAGAGCCAAACTGACAGCTTCTAAGTAAGTTTTTAAACAGTTTTATACTGGATTTTTATATCAGTATCTGTGCATCTTATTCTTTATAGTAGTGTCTATTACATGCAGTTATATGAAAATGAGTGTATACTGTCCATTTAAGCTTCTTTCTTAAAAAAGGTTTTGTTTCTTTTGGCTATCTCTTCTGATAGAAGAGTCTCTGAGTTTTCGGCTCTTTCATGTGATCCTCCTTTTTATTCATAAGGATAAGGTAGTTTTAAAGACTAAATTTGACTTTTTATCCAACTTTATGTCTTCAGATAATATAAGTCTGGAAATTGTTGTCCCTTCTTTATGTCCTAATCCTAAGAGTAATTCAGTTGGGCTTCTTCATAACTTGGATGTTGTAAGAGCCTTGAGGTATTATGTAGATGCGTCTAAAGTTTTCAGACAAACTTCTATTTAGTCTGTTCACTTTTACAGTTTCAGGAAGGGGGAGAAAGCTTCTGCTGTTTCTTTGGCTTCTTGGTTAAAGGGACACTGAACCCAAATTTTTTCTTTTGTAATTCAGAAAGAGCATGCAATTTTAAACAACTTTCTAATTTACTCCTATTATCAATTTTTCTTCGTTCTCTTGCTATCATTATTTTAAAAAGAAGGCATCTAAGCTTTTTTTTTTGGTTTCAGTACTCTGGACAGCACTTTTTTATTGGTGGATGAATTTATCCACCAATCAGCAAGGACAACCCAGGTTGTTCACCAAAAATGGGCCGGCATCTAAACTTACATTCTTGAATTTCAAATAAAGATACCAAGAGAATGAAGAAAATTTGATAATAGGAGTAAATTAGAAAGTTGCTTAAAATTTCATGCTCAAGGGGCGGTCAGGAGGAAGAGGAGGAGACTGTGCATAGACTGCACCTGTGCATTAGTGCACCTGAGCACCTGTACAGACACCACTCCCTTGCAGTTACACCTTGGCGGTTTGTAGCGCTTGGATCCTTCGTGTCAGAAGGAAATTCTGCAGCTGGTTAAAGCCAACACACCAGCTACCCTCCATAGCGTAAACTGATATCATACGCTCAAGATAAAAGACCTTTCTCTGGAGAGACCAATAACCCATTTGAGCATTTTACTGGGTAAACTTACCATAATGAAAGAATAATACCCTGGCTAGCAGCACGAGTGAAGCGCTGACTCTTCTCCTATAAATCTTGATGGAGGAAATGCCGGGCTAACCAGACTTAGCAACCCGCAGCATAACAGCACTAAGAAGCAGCCTGCCTTGATTTGTTCCCCCTTGCTAAACTGAAGCGCGGACCCTCACAAACAACTTACCGGCATCTGACCTGCCTCTGGGGCAATCAAGCCCGCTCCCACCCACCGGTGCTGCGTGTGGTGAGCGGACGGATCATTGAGCTCAGCGCGGAGGATAGTGAACCTGGTTTTCATTTCTTCCTTTCCACCTCTGGAACTGCGTGGAGGGATTCGGAGACGGAGGCACTTAGCATACCGGGACCTGCTGAGACCAGCTGGAAGGACACTCCGTTAAGCCCGGTAAGCGTCTAAAAGATTGCAAAGAGTCTGAAAGGTTGGGATCCAGAACAAACTTTCTTTTTTTTTTGCTCCATACCCAACTTCAACTTGAAGCACAAGGAACATATTGGGGTAAGGGGGAATAAACTGTGTTTCTTATCTGATCCATACTTGGCAGAACTCTGCTCTCTGGCTTATGCTAAAGTTAAAACATAAAAGGCATTTAACTGAAATTGACTTTTCTATCTCACAAGTTTTGCTGCTTAAAAGGGAAAAAAAGAGAAAAAACAAAAAACCTGTTTAAGAAGTTAAAATCAAACTACTACGAGAACAACTTCCCCCTTTATGAATAAAAAGCATATCAAGGAAGTAAAATTATCTACAAAAGTTATAAGAACTATTTTTTATCTTTGCCTTGATAATGGACTAAAGTATGCTTAAAAGCTAGATTCATATGTAACAGGCACAAGAAATACCTTTGTATTTATTAATCCCAATAAGAATTAATAACTGGGTTTTATAAGAAGGGGAAGAGAAAAAGAAAAAGGGGAAATTGCTGCAGCAAGGCTTTCTGGCCTTAGATTATTTTTTTTAAATCAAGAATTGGGAACTATTTTAATATCTAAAAATTAAGTATCTGTGCAGCCATTTTTTTTTCTATCTTTATAACATGATATATTTCCTACTTGATGGCAAACATAGAACCCATTCCTTCCAATGAGCTTGTTATCCTCACTAAACAGGGAATTAGCATTACTCTCTAGAAAAAAAATATCAGAGTTTGTCACAACTTATAATAACTGTATAGTTTGAATGGCTTATCCCTGTTATTTTAGTCATTAAATTTCATTGCTAGATATTTAAAGGAAAAACTATAGAGGTGAGATTTATAGGGGTGATATACAATTTACAAATAGTTTGTTTCTTCTGTTATGTGTGATCAGTCCACGGGTCATCATTACTTCTGGGATATAACTCCTCCCCAACAGGAAATGCAAGAGGATTCACCCAGCAGAGCTGCATATAGCTCCTCCCCTCTACGTCAGTCCCAGTCATTCTCTTGCACCCAACGACTAGATAGGATGTGTGAGAGGACTATGGTGATTATACTTAGTTTTTATGACTTCAATCAAAAGTTTGTTATTTTACAATAGCACCGGAGCGTGTTATTACTTCTCTGGCAGAGTTTGAGGAAGAATCTACCAGAGTTTTTTTTTTACTATGATTTTAACCGGAGTAGTTAAGATCATATTGCTGTTCTCGGCCATCTGAGGGAGGTAAAAGCTTCAGATCAGGGGACAGCGGGCAGATGAATCTGCATTGAGGTATGTAGCAGTTTTTATTTTCTGAATGGAATTGATGAGAAAATCCTGCCATACCGTTATAATGACATGTATGTATACACTTCAGTATTCTGGGGATGGTATTTCACCGGAACTACTCTGTTAAAAGTCACTAATCCTTTTAATAAGTATTTATCATGTTAAACGTTTTTGCTGGAATGTAGAATCGTTTACATTTCTGAGGTACTGAGTGAATAAATATTTGGGCATTATTTTCCACTTGGCAGTTGTTTGGTTTAATTGTGACAGTTTCGTTTCTCTTCACTGCTGTGTGTGAGGGGGAGGGGCCGTTTTTGGCGCTCTTTGCTACGCATCAAAAAATTCCAGTCAGTTACTCTTATATTTCCTGCATGATCCGGTTCATCTCTGACAGATCTCAGGGGTCTTCAAACTTCTTTGGAGGGAGGTAGATTCTCTCAGCAGAGCTGTGAGAATTTTATATTGACTGTGAATAAAAACGTTGCTCTGTAATTTTTATGTCAAATTTAATTATTGTTATTTTTCTAATGGGAACAAACCTTTGCTAAAAGTTGTGTTGTTTTAAAGTTTGATGCTATAACTGTTTTTTCAGTTCATTATTTCAACTGTCATTTAATCATTTAATCGTTTAGTACCTCTTTGAGGCACAGTACGTTTTTGCTAAAAAAGATTATAACCAAGTTGCAAGTTTATTGCTAGTGTGTTAAACATGTCTGACTCAGAGGAAGATATCTGTGTCATTTGTTCCAATGCCAAGGTGGAGCCCAATAGAAATTTATGTACTAACTGTATTGATGCTACTTTAAATAAAAGTCAATCTGTACAATTTGAACAAATTTCACCAAACAGCGAGGGGAGAGTTATGCCGACTAACTCGCCTCACGCGGCAGTACCTGCATCTCCCGCCCGGGAGGTGCGTGATATTATGGCGCCTAGTACATCTGGGCGGCCATTACAGATAACATTACAAGATATGGCTACTGTTATGACTGAAGTTTTGTCTAAATTACCAGAACTAAGAGGCAAGCGTGATCACTCTGGGGTGAGAACAGAGTGCGCTGACAATACTAGGGCCATGTCTGATACTGCGTCACAGCTTGCAGAGCATGAGGACGGAGAGCTTCATTCTGTAGGTGACGGTTCTGATCCAAACAGATTGGATTCAGATATTTCAAATTTTAAATTTAAATTGGAGAACCTCCGTGTATTACTAGGGGAGGTCTTAGCAGCTCTCAATGATTGTAACACCGTTGCAATACCAGAGAAACTGTGTAGGTTGGATAAATACTTTGCGGTACCGGCGAGTACTGACGTTTTTCCTATACCTAAGAGACTAACTGAAATTGTTACTAAGGAGTGGGATAGACCCGGTGTGCCGTTCTCACCCCCTCCAATATTTAGAAAGATGTTTCCAATAGACACCACCACTCGGGACTTATGGCAAACGGTCCCTAAGGTGGAGGGAGCAGTTTCTACTTTAGCTAAGCGTACCACTATCCCGGTGGAGGATAGCTGTGCTTTTTCAGATCCAATGGATAAAAAATTAGAGGGTTACCTTAAGAAAATGTTTGTTCAACAAGGTTTTATATTGCAACCCCTTGCATGTATCGCGCCGATTACGGCTGCGGCAGCATTTTGGATTGAGTCTCTGGAAGAGAACCTTAGTTCATCTACGCTAGACGACATTACGGACAGGCTTAGAGTCCTTAAACTAGCTAATTCATTCATTTCGGAGGCCGTAGTACATTTAACCAAACTTACGGCTAAGAACTCAGGATTCGCCATACAGGCACGTAGGGCGCTGTGGCTAAAATCCTGGTCAGCTGATGTTACTTCTAAGTCCAAATTACTTAATATACCTTTCAAGGGGCAGTCTTTATTTGGGCCCGGTTTGAAAGAAATTATCGCTGACATTACAGGAGGTAAGGGCCACGCCCTACCTCAAGACAAAGCCAAAGCCAAGGCTAGACAGTCTAATTTTCGTCCCTTTCGGAATTTCAAGACAGGAGCAGCATCAACCTCCACTGCACCAAAACAGGAGGGAGCTGTTGCTCGTTACAGGCAAGGCTGGAAGCCTAACCAGTCCTGGAACAAGAGCAAGCAGGCCAGGAAACCTGCTGCTGCCCCAAAGACAGCATGAACCGAGAGCCCCCGATCCGGGACCGGATCTAGTGGGGGGCAGACTTTCTCTCTTCGCCCAGGCCTGGGCAAGAGATATTCAGGATCCCTGGGCGCTAGAGATCATATCTCAGGGATACCTTCTAGACTTCAAATTATCTCCCCCAAGAGGGAGATTTCATCTGTCAAGGTTGTCAACAAACCAGATAAAGAAAGAAGCGTTTCTACGCTGTGTACAAGATCTGTTATTAATGGGAGTGATCCATCCGGTTCCGCGGTCGGAACAAGGACAAGGGTTCTACTCAAACCTGTTTGTGGTTCCCAAAAAAGAGGGAACTTTCAGGCCAATCTTAGATTTAAAGATTCTAAACAAATTCCTAAGAGTTCCATCGTTCAAAATGGAAACTATTCGGACAATCTTACCCATGATCCAAAAGGGTCAGTACATGACCACAGTGGATTTAAAAGATGCTTACCTTCACATACCGATTCACAAAGATCATCACCGGTATCTAAGGTTTGCCTTCTTAGACAGGCACTACCAGTTTGTAGCTCTTCCATTCGGATTGGCTACGGCTCCAAGAATCTTCACAAAGGTTCTGGGTGCCCTTCTGGCGGTACTAAGACCGCGAGGGATTTCGGTAGCTCCGTACCTAGACGACATTCTAATACAAGCTTCAAGCTTTCAAACTGCCAAGTCTCATACAGAGTTAGTTCTGGCATTTCTAAGGTCGCATGGATGGAAAGTGAACGAAAAGAAGAGTTCTCTTTTTCCTCTCACAAGAGTTCCATTCTTGGGGACTCTTATAGATTCTGTAGAAATGAAGATTTACCTGACAGAAGACAGGTTAACAAAGCTTCAAAATGCATGCCGTGTCCTTCATTCCATTCAACACCCGTCAGTAGCTCAATGCATGGAGGTGATCGGCTTAATGGTAGCGGCAATGGACATAGTACCTTTTGCACGCCTACACCTCAGACCGCTGCAATTGTGCATGCTAAGTCAGTGGAATGGGGATTACTCAGATTTGTCCCCTACTCTGAATCTGAATCAAGAGACCAGAAATTCTCTTCTATGGTGGCTTTATCGGCCACACCTGTCCAGGGGGATGCCATTCAGCAGGCCAGACTGGACAATTGTAACAACAGACGCCAGCCTACTAGGTTGGGGCGCTGTCTGGAATTCTCTGAAGGCTCAGGGACTATGGAATCAGGAGGAGAGTCTCCTTCCAATAAACATCCTGGAATTGAGAGCAGTTCTCAATGCCCTTCTGGCTTGGCCCCAATTAACAACTCGGGGGTTCATCAGGTTTCAGTCGGACAACATCACGACTGTAGCTTACATCAACCATCAGGGAGGGACAAGAAGCTCCCTAGCAATGATGGAAGTATCAAAGATAATTCGCTGGGCAGAGTCTCACTCTTGCCACCTGTCAGCAATCCACATCCCGGGAGTGGAGAACTGGGAGGCGGATTTCTTGAGTCGCCAGACTTTTCATCCGGGGGAGTGGGAACTTCATCCGGAGGTCTTTGCCCAAATACTTCGACGTTGGGGCAAACCAGAGATAGATCTCATGGCGTCTCGCCAGAACGCCAAACTTCCTCTCTACGGGTCCAGATCCAGGGATCCGGGAGCGGTTCTGATAGATGCTTTGACAGCACCTTGGAACTTCGGGATGGCTTATGTGTTTCCACCCTTCCCGCTGCTTCCTTGATTGATTGCCAAAATCAAACAGGAGAGAGCATCAGTGATTCTAATAGCGCCTGCATGGCCACGCAGGACTTGGTATGCAGATCTAGTGGACATGTCATCCTGTCCGCCTTGGTCTCTACCTCTAAGACAGGACCTTCTGATACAGGGTCCATTCAAACATCAAAATCTAACTTCTCTGAAGCTGACTGCTTGGAAATTGAACGCTTGATTTTATCAAAACGTGGTTTTTCTGAGTCGGTTATTGATACCCTGATACAGGCTAGGAAGCCTGTTACCAGAAGGATTTACCATAAAATATGGCGTAAATACCTATACTGGTGCGAATCCAAAGGTTACTCCTGGAGTAAGGTTAGGATCGCTAGGATATTGTCCTTTCTACAAGAAGGTTTAGAAAAGGGTTTATCAGCTAGTTCATTAAAGGGACAGATTTCAGCTCTGTCCATCTTGTTACACAGGCGTCTGTCAGAAAATCCAGACGTCCAGGCCTTTTGTCAGGCTTTAGCTAGGATCAAGCCTGTGTTTAAAGCTGTTGCTCCGCCATGGAGTTTAAACTTAGTTCTTAACGTTTTACAGGGTGTTCCGTTTGAACCCCTTCTTTCCATTGATATAAAATTGTTATCTTGGAAAGTTCTGTTTTTAATGGCTATTTCCTCGGCTCGAAGAGTCTCTGAGTTATCAGCCTTACATTGTGATTCTCCTTATCTGATTTTTCACTCAGACAAGGTAGTTCTGCGTACTAAACCTGGGTTCTTACCTAAGGTAGTCACTAACAGGAATATCAATCAAGAGATTGTTGTTCCATCCTTGTGTCCAAATCCTTCTTCAAAGAAGGAACGTCTTCTACACAATCTGGATGTAGTTCGTGCCCTCAAGTTCTACTTGCAGGCAACTAAAGATTTTCGCCAAACTTCTTCCCTGTTTGTCGTTTATTCTGGACAGAGGAGAGGTCAAAAAGCTTCTGCTACCTCTCTCTCTTTTTGGCTTCGTAGCATAATACGTTTAGCCTATGAGACTGCTGGACAGCAGCCTCCTGAAAGAATTACAGCTCACTCCACTAGAGCTGTGGCTTCCACTTGGGCCTTTAAGAATGAGGCCTCTGTTGAACAGATTTGCAAGGCTGCAACTTGGTCTTCGCTTCATACTTTTTCCAAATTTTACAAATTTGACACTTTTGCTTCTTCGGAGGCTATTTTTGGGAGAAAGGTTCTTCAGGCAGTGGTTCCTTCTGTATAATGAGCCTGCCTATCCCTCCCGTCATCCGTGTACTTTTGCTTTGGTATTGGTATCCCAGAAGTAATGATGACCCGTGGACTGATCACACATAACAGAAGAAAACATAATTTATGCTTACCTGATAAATTCCTTTCTTCTGTTGTGTGATCAGTCCACGGCCCGCCCTGTTTTAAGGCAGGTAAATATCTTTTAAATTATACTCCAGTCACCACTTCACCCTTGGTTACTCCTTTCTCGTTGATTCTTGGTCGAATGACTGGGACTGACGTAGAGGGGAGGAGCTATATGCAGCTCTGCTGGGTGAATCCTCTTGCATTTCCTGTTGGGGAGGAGTTATATCCCAGAAGTAATGATGACCCGTGGACTGATCACACAACAGAAGAAAGGAATTTATCAGGTAAGCATAAATTATGTTATTTCAATCCTGCCACGGAAAATAACTACCATATTTACAGGACATGTTATATGTTGACATAACTTGTACTAAATAAGAGCCTAAAGGGCCAAATCTGTCACACTATAAACTATAGCACCTGTAAGAATACTGATATAATAGCTATTCAAAAAATTAAGATCTTGTTGCAGAGGCTGTAATATCTCTTAAAGAATAGATATATTTTAAGCACACAAAGCTGAAATTTAGTATTCCAAAATCGTATAAGCAATTAGAAAAGGCTTCTACACAAGATCTCTGTCTTTCTCTTTAGAGCTGGTGAACTGGCCGTGCTAATTAATAGCCTTTGGCTTAATGAGAATCTTTCTTTTCTCTAAACACAGTAGTCTCTATTTACATTTCCTGCCAATTCTGGTCTAAATTCACATAAGAACATATTAATCACTCTTCTTCTTTTTTTTTTTTTTTCCCACACTCACTTCCAGCACCTCTTGTTCACCCCAGCACCTTTTTTTTTCTCTCTCTCACATGCACACACATTGATTGAACCTTTTTGCTTTTTTCTCTTTTTCTGAGTATATGGACAAATATATCACTTCCCCCACTTGCACTCCCAAGACTAATCCAGGTATGGCAGCAAAATCAAAGGAGCGCAGAACAAAAACCCCATAGAGACCCCTGTAGCATCACTCGACTCGATTGCTCAAACACAGAGCATAAGCTCCATAGAATCTCAAAATACAGGTGGCCCTCGTTTTACAACGGTTCAATTTACACCGTTTCAGAATAACAACCTTTTTCCCCAGTCATGTGACTGCTATTGAAAAGCATTGAGAAGCAGTGCATTTATTAAAATAGCCAGTAGGTGGAGCTGTCCGCTTGTGTTGCAGCAAAGCCAAGCAAGCTGAAATTAATCAGTTTAACAAGACCTGAGCTATCGAGCAGATTTCAAAGGAACAAGATCTTCCTGTCTATAAATCAGTCCAGATTGGAATGCATAGAAAGAACTGTTTGCAGAAAAATGCAAGTAAAGTGTGTGTTGTGTGATTATTTTATTAGGTTTATAATGCTATGTAGCAAATGTTTTTGTTCATTTAACTTAGTTTAATTATATATTCTGTGTTGTGTGATTATTTTATTAGGTTTATAATGCTGTTTAGCATTTAAAGTCTTCATTTCAAAGCTTTAAAAATAAGTTCTAGGTGTTACTTATGACAATTTTGAGAGGGGCCTGGAACCTATCTCCCTCACTTCCCATTGACTTACATTATAAACTGGGCTTCAATTTACAACTGTTTCGATTTACAACCATTCCTTCTGGAACCTTACCCTGGCGTAAACTGAGGGCTACCTGTACACAACTTTTAGTCTCTAGTATCCTAGAGGCCATAACACCTAAATTTGATTTCTTAAAAAATGAAATAAAGCAGGATATCGCATCATTAGCAACAGAAGTGAAGCAGTTTGCTGGTAGACTACAAGAAATAGAACAGAGAATTTCTGATCTTGAGGATAAGACAAACACTCAGACCCCAAAGATTGAGGGAAATCAAAAGTTAATAAACAAACTCCAAGCTAAAAGAGATGATCTTGAGAATAGGGCAAGGAGGAACAATTTAAGAATTATAGGGTACCCAGAATCTGTACAGCAAGAAGATCTAATGAAATTCATGACACTAACACTCCCACAATTGTTGAACATTCCCCCACCACCCACGCATTTTCTGATAGAGAGAGTTCACAGATTGGGGAGATCACCAAATATCTCTAAACCAAGACCAATTATCACAAAATTCTTGAACTATCAGGACAAATTGCTGTTTATGCAATATTACCAAAAAAAGCAGCCCTTGGTCTATGATGGCTCAAAGATATTGTTATTTCAAGATTTCTCTTTGGAGATTTCTTCTAAGAGAAAGGAGCTCTCCCCAGTCTGTGGAAAAATGTTAAAGGTCGGCTGGCAAGCCACAGTTATCTATCCTGCTAGGCTCAAGGTAACTGTAGAAGGTCAAACATTCTTTTTTCAAACAGTAGTCGAGGCAGAGAAAAAATTAGCAGAACATGGGTTCTAACCAACGCTTAGATAAAAAAAATGTTTTTTCCCTTCCCCCCTTTTTCTTTTTTTTTTTTTCTTTTTTTTCTTTTTTTTTTTCTTTTTTCTTTTGTTGTTGGGTTTTTGTTGCACATCTGTTACTTACACTAATAAATATATACTAGATGGGTAAAAATCTCAGGCTCACAACATGGAACATAGGGGGAATTACATCCCCTATTAAACGAAAAATGATTCTATCACACCTACAAAGGATTAATACATCAATAGCATTAATTCAAGAGACACATTTAAACCTAGAGGAATCCATGAAACTTAAATCGGCATGGGTGTCAGAAGTAATCTCTGCTCCGACCTCCAATAGAAAAAACGGGGTAGCTATTTTACTTGGAAAAAAATTAAAATACGACAAACTACTCACAATAGTAGACTTAAATTGAAAATAGCAGGATCTATATACACAATATGCAACTTATATGCCCCAAATACAATCAAACCAGAATTCTGGGACTCCCTTCAATCTCAGCTACTTCAAGTAGCAGAAGGTTATGTAATAGTTGCAGGTGACTTTAACATGGCACACCGTTTTCCCCTCGATAGACTGAGAAGAGGTACTGCGCAAAAAAAAACTAAAAAAGATAACTTGGAAGCAAACATTTTTAACACTATCTTTCAAAATCTGGCAGTCAGAGATATCTGGCGGGTCCAAAACCCGGATTTAAAAAACTATACATGTTATTCAAAGGCATTTATCCAGAATTGATCTTATTTTAGTAAATGATAGCTTATATCAAAGAGGAGCTAGAGCCACCATTTCGGAAATTTGTATCTCAGATCACGCCCCTGTGATAGATATCCCAGTAAATAATCTATCTGCAAATAGAGCACGTTTCTTCTATCCAAAATACTTAAATAACGATCCGAAATTCAGTAATTGGCTAAAAAATAAACTAGAAGAATTTTTTCAGTTTAATATTGGATCAGTATCTAACTTCTCGGTTGTCTGGGAGACTGCGAAAGCGGTACTAAGGGGAGAAATTATCGCCTATATGGCGAGGGGCAAGCGTAATTCTCGATTAAAGGAAAAGCAACTAACAGCAGCAGTAAGTAATGCTTATAATAGATATTTAAACCTTCAATTAGAAGAAAACTGGACTAGATATGTCAAATTGAAAAAAGAACGGGATTCCTTCTTAACAGCCTCAACTATTCGATCAGAACTAAAATATCAAGCAAACTTATATAAATATGGAAATAAATAAGGTAAGCTGTTATCTAAACTAGTAAAAAACTTTAAACAATCACCAACAATAGAATCAATACAGATCAAGGATAGTCATTGGAATGCTCCAGAAGACATATTGGAATCTTTTTACCAACATTATAAAGTAATCTATTCATCTATACCTATGGATAAGTCGGCTAGGGATGTGTTCTGGAAAGACCTAAAGATCACGAAATTTAAATCTGAGTTCAGTCAGAAACTAAATGGGCCTATTTCTGAGCTTGAAGTCTCGAAAGCTATCCAATCATTAAAACTTGAGAAAGCTCCAGGTCCGGATGCAATGCCCAACGATTTTTATAAAATCATGGCACCCACCTTAATTCCCCATTTAACTAAACTTTTTAACCAATATTTCTCAGGCGAGGTTCAAATACCAAATAAATTTCTAGAATCTAATACTATCTTTCTACTTAAACATGGGAAAGACCCAGTGAACAGGGACTCATATAGACCAATAGCATTATTAAACTCCGATTATAAGATATTCACGTCAATTTTAGCAGCAAGATTACAAGAGGGGATAGCAGATGTCATTCATAAAGACCAAGTGGGCTTTATTCGTAACCGCAGTTCAGCAGCAAAAATTAGGCAATTACTTCTAATTATTGACTACTTTAAGAATGTCGAAGAGAGTACATTGAAAGAACAGCCTGATGCCGCAATACTAGCGGTAGACGCCGAAAAGGCATTTGATCGTGTTAATAATGAGTTCTTATTAGATGCCGTACAACGCTTTGGAATTGATAACAAATTTTATAAATTGGTGGAAAATATATGTTTATACTCATCCACGAGTCTAGTTATTAATGGACATGTATAAGATACAATTAGAATGGAAAGAGGAACCCGTCAAGGATGTCCTCTTTCACCTTTATTATTCGATCTAGCAATTGAACCACTTGCAATGAAAGTTAGACGTCAGATTGAGGGAATAAAAATTCAGAAAAAAGAGGTGAAGGTCTCTCTATATGCCGATGACCTGCTATTATACATCTCAAACACATCTTCAAATATTCCCAAATTTAATAAAATAGTAGATTTATATGGTCGATGTTCAGGATATAAAATAAATAACACAAAGTCTGAACTATTGTGGCTGAGGAAAACGAAAGATTCTTGTACAAAACATCCTAACAAACTAGTTAGAAGTTCCTTTAGGTATCTAGGAATCATAATATCAGACAATCCTCAAGATTGGTACTCTCTAAATATATCTCCTATATTAAAACAAGCTCTGAGTTATATGAAGAATTGGCAACATATGCCACTCTCCATCTCAGGGCGAATCGCTCTTTACAAAATGACTTTCCTTCCCAAGATTCTTTACATCCTGCAGAACCTTTCTGTTCTGATAAAAATATATGATATAAAGAACTTTAATTCTACTCTTAGAAGTTTTATATGGTATTCGAAAAAACCCAGAATTTCACTTAAAAAACTAGCCTTCCCTAAACAATATGCCGGACTGGCACTCTCTGATCTGCATTCCTATAATCTTGTTTTTCTAGGTCGTATAGCTTCTGACTGGATAGCAGAAGCAGATTATTTTACAGACAATGATCTTGAGGCAAATATAATATTCCCACTAATTCCATTATCTTTGCTGCACCTTCCCTATAATTCTATCCCTAAACAAGTAAAGAAGCTTAAAACAATCTCTATAATTATTAAGGCGTGGAAAAAGATTGGAGCAAAAGTTGGAATTAACACAGATATACCTAAACATCAAACTCTTATTGGTAATCCAGAATTCCAAGAAGGAACTTCTTCATCCATCCTGATGAAATGGAAGAGACAGGGAATATACTATGCACGACAAGTGGTTAATTCTGAGACAGGGAATATTAAATCCTTTGAAGACTTAAAACAAGAATATAGCCTGGACAATCGTGACTTTTTTACATATCTGCAAGTTAGACATTATGTAACGCAATTAATCCATAAATTCCCGTGGAACTGGACATGGGGTAGGTTAGGGAATTGGCCAGTTCTGATTAAAGCCGGACTTACCTCTATCTCTTGGTACACATATATGGTAGGGTTTAAGGGAGAAGAGTGTGTCAAACAAATAGCTCAAAAATGGACAAACCTTTTTTAATATTGATCATAAGAAGCAGGTCTCACGTTCTATAGTCTTACTTTGTGAGACCACAATAGCTGAGACTTGGAGGGAGTCCCATGTGAAACTCATGCACTTAACATATTATTCCCCAGATAAAGGTTATAAATGGCATAATACAAACTTTAATAGCTGTCCTAAATGTAGATTACCAGCGGCCGACATAATTCATGTATTATGGTCTTGCCCTAAATTGCAACAATTCTGGCTCAAAATAGAATTTTGGATAGAAAAAGTCTTAAAAATAACTCCTCTAAAACTTAAAGGCATAGATAAAATCTTCTTGAAAGATAAGAGCCCAACTTTAAAAGAAGTAAGAATAATAAATCTAATCATCTTAGCAGCTAGAAATGTGTTATTTAAGGACTGGAAGCACAATATTATACCATCAATAACAAAGATTAAAAACTATCTTAGGAAACAATGTATAGTTGAACAATTAGCAACAAACTTGAACTCCGAGCAAGAGATAACTAGTTTTTTTCGAAAGTGGTCAAGATTTATTAGGATATTCCCCCCCTAGCGAGATTGATACTTTAATTTATCCATTTCGGAATACCGAAATTGTGTTACTAGACATATGGTAATTTAACTTATCTTATCTGAACAACAAACAGCCCTTTTTATTTTTCAATTATTTTTTTTTATTTTATTTTTTCCTCCCCCTCAGCTCTGGATATAATTTGATACATTTACAGCATAGGGAGAAAAAGCAAAGAAAAAAAAAAAAGAGTGCAAAAGGAAAGCAAATAATCTAACACAAGAAACAAATAAGTTAACTAATTCCAGGAATATTATCTCTCTGGTCAATTTTTGTTATTTTAAAAGGAAAATTCAGCAGACCTATATCTAGTCAGATTGAACTAAGTAGTAACTCATATCAATAGTTCAAGGTTAGAAATTTCTTTTTTTTTTTTTTTTGTTGAATTATCGAATTGATGTATTTGATATGAAATTGATATCTTATCATATGCTATCTTTTTGGAAGAATGTAATGTTATGAATTCTGTGTTACTATGAAATTTAATGTTATTTCTGCTGATAATAAATAAAAGATGTAAAAAAAAAAATTCATGCTCAATCTGAATCACGAAAGAAAAATTTTGGTTACAGTGTCCCTTTAAAATTTTGGTCCATACGTCTTACTTGAGACAGACTTCACCTAAACTGATTACACATTCTACTAGATCAGTTGCCACTTCTTCAGCATTTAAGAATTGAGGCTTCTGTTGACCAGATTTGTAAGAAAGCTACTTGGTCTTCTTTGCATATGTTTACTAAATTCTACCATTTTGATGTTTTTCCTTCTTCTGATGCAGCCTTTGGTAGGAAAGTCCTTCTGGCAGTTGTCTCAGGCTAATTTTGTTTTTGCTTGGCGGTCATTTTGATTGCATAAATAAAAAATAATGTATACCCTGTTTATTCTTTGGGTTCTATTTGGGTTGTGGATTTTGTTTCACTGTGAAAAAGAGGTTCTCTCATACCACCCTTATTTCTCATTACTTGTGTAACCCACTGTTTGGGTATTAGTTCCCAGGAGTTGTGGATCACAGACTCACACCTATATGAAAGAAAACATAATTTATGCTTATCTGATAAATTTAATTTCTTTAATGGTGGTGAGAGTCCACAAGATCCCACCCTGTTGTTTTGCTGATGTTTTGTTTGTTTTTTTGTGCACATCTTTTTTTCCCTGCTCCTATTATTTTGGTCTTCTTACTTTTTCCTACCTTTTTTGCTTGGCTATAGGTCAGACTAGTTTACCAGTGAGGTGGGAAGGGTTTTATAGAGCTCTTGGGATTAGGGAAGTTTGCCTCCTCCTAGTGGCTGGGAAGAGTAATTCCCAGGATGGATCACAGAGTCTCACCACCATGAAAAAAATGAATTTAACAGGTAAACATAAATTAGGTTATTACAAGATCAGAGTTTGATGGTCATCCCCGATGAACGAGTCCAGTTGGTCTGACATTCTCAACCTTTTAAGCTGTGGTTTGGTTGCAGCTTCATAAATAGGGGCCTATATAACAACAATTAAGATTTAATTATTTTAATATAAATTCAATGTAATAGATGACTCATTTATTTATATAATGGGTTTAAAAGAAAAAAAATACTTTTTAAATGTTCTGTTTATATCCTTTTAAATTTAAATAAAAAGGTACCACAGGCACATCAGAGGATTTTTTAGAAGATTGTCACTAATTTAGACTCTCAAAACGATTTGCCTGCAATACAAGTCAATGACCTTAGCTGCTCACATACTATTTTTAGCATTTAAATGGGAGTTATGAGCAATGCGAGTGAATTACATAGTAACTGTGCAGTCCACTCAGACAGAATGCAGAGTATGAGCTTTTAATAGTGGTTATTCATTATTAGAAGATCCTTGCGTATACGTTTTTAGAAAGAGGTACTGTCACATGGTTATAGAATACCGCTTTGACAAGTGGATTTATAATACTAAGACAGGCTGTTTAGCAAGCAATATTTAGCGCTTCACTTGTAATCTAGCCCTTAGTGTTTAATGTCCTTTTAATGAGTTGTCCAGGAACTCATGGGACACATGAAAGAGTTGTTTAGTTAGCTCTGAGAACATTCAAATTAATTGCTAATGGTATAAAAATATGCTCTAATTTGTTAGAGTTTATTAATGCCTAATGTATTTTGGTAGCTATGTGTTTAACCCACTGCAAATATGTTAAATGCCTAATTAAAGTTCTGCCCTGGAGCAACAGTGCATAAGCACTGCTGAGCGAGAAGTGACTGGTGAGCCAATCAAGAGTGACAAAAATGCACATAGCTGCCTGTGTCTTACTCAGGACTCACTTGGCAGAGTGTTTATTGCATGAGTTTAACCTCTTTTGCATAGTTAGATACATATATATTGGTTATTATAACACTATTGTTCCTTGAGAACGAATAAATTAGAGCATATTATTATAGCAACTATATTGCTATATACATGTTAAACAGTTACAGGGGTTAACAAATCTATCCACTTCTTCTCTTTAACAAACAATAATGCTGTGTTTCCATCTTACCAATTAAATAATGATCCCAGTGTAGAGGATATTTTTTAATATAGATTAAAACAATTACTTACAGAATTGATTTAGCTGATTTCAGAACAGCAAACATTGACAACGCTAGTATCATTTTTACAGAAACTGGCAACCATAAATCAAATCCTAAAATTATAGGAAGGCATTTCAATTACATTCTTACCAGACGCTGAAATAATTATAAAAATGAACTTCTGACAGAACATGCCTGTGGTTTCATGGTTCTGGAACTGTCCATATGCTGTGATTTGTAAACGTAATCATCCTTGGTAGCTTGTTCAGAATAATGATGAACAATGTCACCATATCCCTTCCAGTAACTGTGTCTATCATAGAACCATTAAAATATCCCAAGCTAATTTCATAATCAAGTTTGTGAACTGTGTGCTCAGGAATGGATCTATTAAATTACTATTGCCTGTAACTAAATAATGTGCAAAATCGATAATCTCAGTACATAATTAAAAGCAATATTAAAAGGGACAGTTGGCTCAAGATGTAATTTCTCAAAAATTTAAAGGGAGAGTAAAGTCAAAATTAAACTTTCATGATTCATATAGGACATACAGTTTTAAACAACTTTCCAATGTAATTTTATCATCAAATTTGCTTTGTTCGCTTGGTATTCTTTTGTTGAAGACTAAACCTAGGTAGGCTCATAGGCTGATTTTAAAGCCTTTGAAGGCAGCCGCTTATCTCAGTGCATTTTATTAGCTTTTCACAGCTAAACAGTGCTAGTTCCTGTATGCTATATAGATTAAAATAGCAAAAAGAGCTCACTCCCGTGGAGTTATGCAAGAGTCAGCATTAATTGGCTGAAATTCAACTTTGTAAAAAGCACTGAGATAAGGGTGCTTAGATACAAGGTAATGACAGAGGTAAAAAGTATATTAATAGAATAGTGTTGGATTTGAAAAACAGGGGAATGGTAAATAAAGGGATTAGCTATCTTTCTAAACAGTAAAAATTTTCAAGTATACTGTCCCTTTAACTATACACAGTTAACGCTTTGTAATGTATTTTAATCATTCGTTTTTTTCCCACTTTTCCTGTAATTTGACTCTGAAAATTGTTTTCCAGTGCACCTTCCAGGAAGCATATTTATCAAATGGTTTGTAGATTACTATAATGTTTATAGATTTTCTTTGTCATTAATTGCTGTTGTACTTTTGCTAATAAATCTCAATAAAAATGTTATATTAAAAGGATTTCAAATCAATACCTTATTTTTATGAATGGACTTTCATATAATTTATCTTGCAGATAGAAGGGTTCTGGAAACAAACAGAGAAGGTGCATCAGTTTCTTATGGACCAAGCTAAGTGCACATATGATGATGCTATGAAACTGATGATGAATCTCACATCCAAAATGATAATGGTTGAAGACATCCTGTATGATTCACAGGAGCTACAGATAATGGTAACATCATTATATTGTACAGTCATTTTTTTTATCTATCACTCTATCTCTTTATGTAACTATTTACATCTCTCTCTAAATATATTTCTATCTCTGGTCCTGATGATATAAACCTCTCTGCTCAGACGAGTTGATCTAAAATGGTACTCCAGCACAGCGATATCTCTAGTGAAATTCTAAAAAGGCAGATTTTGCTTTACTTCTCCAAGTGGCATTCCCTGCATTTTTGTTTGAAAGAGAGACAAGCCAAGTAAAATATAGCACTGCATCACATGAGAGTTCTGTGGCATTTAGACTTTGTACTTTGTATTTTTGTACTTTATTTTTTATACTGCAGTGTATTTAGGATTGTGATTTTACAATTTCTGACTATGCTTTCATAGTTTCTGCCTAACTTTAACAGATTAGGCTCATACTTTGTATATTTATGCATATCTCTCACAAATTACATTGCACTTTGTATTTCTTCTATTTAAAATAAAGCTTAAAAACTGTCAGCTTCAGCTTCCCAGAGAGCTTCATTACTATATTAGTACATATTCTATGGGCCCATTAAGCAAAGATTCTCCAATTTGGAGAGAAATAGTAGTGCAGACTCCACAGGGGCTGAACTCTTAGAATTCTAAAAGAAAAAGGGCGGAACCTGGAAGTCCTAGAAAGATGAAAGATGCCTTCCATGGAAAGTAATTTGGGTCTCTGGGATACAGAATTTCACAGGGTAGAGAGAAATTAACAGGAGAACAACTAGGGCTGATATAAAGTCTGTTGCAGCAAATTAAATTGAAATGTTTTCACTACAGTTTTGCTAGTAGTTTAGTATATATTATTTTTCTGTCAGTCAAATAAGTGTATTGTGAATTTTGAGCAAACTTCACCTGCATACAGCTAGCAAGATAATTTAGTGAGACCAGTTTGTGTAAACTGCTTACAGCATTTCACAAGACTTGTGAGAGCATCAGACATAACCTTGGAGCTCCCCTGTTCAGCGCAGGTAACTGTACTGTCCCTCACACTGTCTGAAGCTGTGTTTTACTTACCATAGAGAAAATACAAAGTGAAATGTAAGTTGTAAAAGATACACAGAAATATACAAAGTATGATCCTAATTTGTTTAAGTAACACGCCAACTTTCAAAACCTAATCAGAATTTGTAAAATCACTGCTGGATCTAAATCTAAATACATTAACATACAAAAGAGAAAACATTTTTTTTTACCAGTGAAATGGGTTAAATCCTTGCCTATAGTAATGCCTATTATATGTTATGCAGACCCACCGCTGTGAACTTTTTTTTAATATGATAATTTCAATGAATATCCAATCAGTGTGTGTGTCATATGAGACTTTTGAAGTCTAGCCCTTTGAAAGCCTTTAGGAAGCTTATGTAGAGAGTGGGTGGGACTGCTCTCTGTCACAGCTCAGCCAGAAGAGGAAATAAAGAGGGGGGGGGGGCAGAAGATATAAGAAGAACAGAAGATATAAGTTGTAAACGCGTCAGGTGTTAAGGCTTTGCTCTCACCTTTGTACTAGCACCTTGCTTCAATAAACTTTTTTGAACCAGCCGTGGATGACTTTTCAGCCGCTTTTGTCCTCTTTTCTGGGGATTATCTATTTATATATTCAGCGGATGAGATACCGCTTTGGCTGTTGATTGCCCAGAGCCCGCATCCTGACCTGAAGAGCCGGTTACCTAGGACCCAGTGGACACCTGGTTTGTCCCGATGAATCTACCATGCGACGCTGCACGTTTTCCTCACAATTGACATCTCACAGCGGACCTTCTGTGCGACATGGCACACTACTCTGACGTCAGAGCCTTGGTCGTTTGAGGACAAGTGGAAACGAGGACAAAGCCATCTTCCTCTGACAAAACTTGGGGGCTTTAGCCTATCGAGGATCTCCGGAGGACGTTGCCTGGAACCTTCACATTGGAAATTAAACTTCCTGGTCCACCTACTTTGAAGGTACTTTTCAAATTTACTGTGTACACCTGGATTGTACATTGGCTCTAAAGGTCCGTGGGGACGTCTATACTACAGCTTTTTTCCTACTGTTTGTTTTTTTTTTTTTGCCGACAAGAACTTTCATGAGCGCTTTTAATATATACAATTACAGCGCCATATTTGGAACATTCTACATCAATATAATTGTGGACTATATCATTACCTAATGTTTTAAATTCCACAATTTGGCAAACACAGCAAACCGTTTTCTGAAATCATAGGAAATGCTTACTACGGAGTATTGTAACATTGTCTAGATATATACATTGTCTTTATACACACTGGTGTAAGATCCCTTATTATCTATACCTGCTAACTATCTTTTTTGGTCTTAGGCATTTTTACCTTTATCTCTGCAGCTAGAAATATTGAGGGCTCCTCTGGTTCTTAAATATATTAAATATACTGTATATTATTTACATATTAAGTACTTATTTGTGCATTTTCCATAATGGCAACAAAGACACCCACAGGGGTTATAAATGAAACAAAAAGAAAACGCATTATGGAAAATGCACTAAAAGGTGAAAGCCAAGCGTTTGTTCTTGTTGATGAGGATGACATTGCTAATGTATTTTCTAAATTAGAATTGCTAAGATTTAGAGAAACTAATTTGTGGTGGGACATAGAGTTCCTAGAACTCTACATATCTGAGCACAAGGTACCTAGGGGCTTACGAATGAAAAAATATCCCTCCTTTGCACTTAATAACCCCAAATTTATGGAGGAATGGAATGAGAATTTAACCAATTGTTCCATAATCCTAATGAAACAACTATTATGCCATAAAAAAGAGGAAAGAGATCAAGCCCTTATAGTATTAATAATGCAATTGAAACACTTAAACCATTTGAAACTACCCAAAAATATATGGACTATACCAAACAGCTGACTGAAACAATAGATACTCTAGACACAGTATTATCTGAAAGGAAGGTACAGAAATATCAGAGAGATGTTAAGGATTATTAACTTAACATAGTTTATTCATGGCAACAACATAAACCCATTAGACAAAATTGGCCATCCACAAAGAAAAAAATAGAAACAAAAAAGGAAATAGAAACAAGTTGGATAAAAATAAACATGTGACATTTTCTAGTATAGACACAGATTATCAAGATACTAGTGCACAGTCAACTGAAGGCGAGCAGTCACAAGGCTCACTTGAACCAGATAGGACTAGTTTGAACCCAAGCACTAGTAGAAAAGAATTAAAAACTTTAGTGAAACAACCAAGCCAGACTAGCACACCTAAGAAAACACAAGATGCAATAGATATGGACCAAACAAGACCAACTTTTCGTTACCCCAGCAGGGTCAGAAAAACTATAAAGAAGTAGCAGTCATCAACCTCTCTGATTATAAGTTGTCCAACACAGAATGTAATTTGTTAAATAAAGGTTTATCGTATGCACCAGCACATAAATTTGATCTTGTAAATACACTTATTGATATCAACAGATTTGTTCGTAAGATAGTTTTGAAAAAACACTTTAAAGATATCCCAGTTGAGCACTCACTTAATAATACACATGCTTCTAATAAGCATGATTCAGTAGGACTTAAATACACTGATCTGGTGGATCTTACTAACTTGATTTCCTTACAACAGGAATCTACCAGGTCTGCTGACACACTCACAAATAATTGCACATCTTTTACATATAAGAATATTTCTTATTTATATCCAGTAAATTCTAGACACCAATTGTTGGACCTATACCAGAGAGTGGTAGAGAAAGAATTGACTGACTTATCAAATACGATTGAAAAAAAATCCCTTTGATATATCTAGGGATAATCTTACACGACAACAAAGACAAGCATTGACTAGACTTCAGAAAAATGACAATGTGGTGATAGTCCAGGCTGATAAGGGAGGGGCAGTGGTGGTTTTGAACAAAAGTGATTATATTGGTGAAGTTGAGAACCAATTAAAAGATTGCATGTTATACACTAAACTTACGTTCAATCCCACCACCTCCTTCAAAAACAAACTTAGTCATTTATTTGATTATGCCATTGAACATAGTTTCATGGATAAATAATTAACTGATTATTTATATGTGGAACAGCCAACCACCCCATACTTTCGCATTGCACCCAAGATACATAAGGGACTCAAAAATCCACCTGGACGACCCATTGTGGCCAGTAATGGATCCCTGTGTGAAAGATTGGGTGGTTGGCTCGACCACATACTTCAACCCATTATGTTGGCCCTACCAGGGTACATTAGGGACAGTACACACTTACTGACACAGATAAGTGATATAACTTGGAAAGAATCTTATGTATGGGCAACTATTGATGTCACGGCCCTCTACTCCAACATTCCTCATTCAAAAGGATTGGAGGCTATAGACTTTATGCTACATAGATATTCAGATTATAGTAACAAATTTATATCATTTATCGTCCAAATAACAGAATTCCTTCTAAAACACAATTTCTTTATCTTTCAGGGCACTTATTACTTACAAAGACGAGGCACAGTGATGGGGGCAAAATTTGCCCCCGCACTAGCAAACATCTATATGGGGTGGCTAGAACTAAATATGTTTTTTTCTGACCAGTTTCCATATAAGGACAATGTTATAATATATGGTCGCTTTATAGATGACATTATAGTCATCTGGGATACCAGGGATGATTGCACAGCTGACAAATTTGTAGACTTTATGAATAATAATGAATATAATTTGACTTTCACAGCACAGACACACAAACAGTCTATTGATTTTCTAGATTTGAGTCTGAGAGCCATAGATAATACAATTTCTACATGTACTTACCATAAACCATTGGCTAGGAATACGATACTGAGAGCAGATTCCTGTCACCTCAATCACTTAAAAAGAGGTATTCCAAAAGCACAATACCTTCGTTTAAGAAGGAATTGTACAGAACTGACAGACTATTTTTTCCAAGTGAGGGAGTTAACAAATAGACTAACAGATAGAGGCTACCATAGGAATCTGCTACTTAAAATAGAGAAACAAGTGGCAGATTTAAATAGACAAGAACTACTAAAAGGAGGCCATAAGAAATCTGTAAAAATTGATAAATCTATATCTCCTGACCAAAATCTTATGTTTATTACTCAATTCAGCAGACAATATAATCAAATCTGCAACATAGTTAAACACAATTTGACAATTTTAAAAGGTGATGAAGCACTTAACAACATTTTAACATCAGGAATAAAATGCATAGCACGAAAAGCACCCACTATAAGAGAAATAACTGGCAAACAATTTACAGACAAAGAAACAACAGGCTCACATTGGCTTACCCCAAAACCAGGGTGCTTTAAATGTGGCCATATACCATGTAAAGGATGCACTTGCATCACTGTGACAGACACTTTTTCCTCCAATATTACCAAACAAATGTTTCATATTCGAGATAGAATTGACTGTAATTCACAGTATGTCATCTATCTCATTAATTGCCTATTTTGTTCCTGTCAATACATTGGTATAACTACCCGCCCATTAAAAGAAAGAATTTGTGAGCACTTGCGCTCTTTAGATGAAAAAGAACCTAAAACACCGGTAGCTAAACATTTTAGATCACATGGTATGGGACAAAAATATTTTTCATTCATAGGTATTGATATTATCAAAAAACACCCTAGGGGTGGTAATAGGGAAAAAAGTTTAAGGAAAAAAGAGATCTTTTGGATCATAAAGTTACACACTAGAGTTCCGGAAGGAATAAATAAAAGGATGGATGTTGACTTATTTGTCGAATAATATAAAATATAATCTAAAATAAAATAATAAAAAAATAAAAAAATAAAATAATGTAAGAGAAAACATTTTATACATACATCTCACAAAAATACCTTTTCCCTTTACAGCATACTACCACATCTAAGGACCTCAGGAAATCTTTAGATTTAGATTTACTAACCCAAATAGTCTGAAAATTAAAAAGTAATCTAGCACATCCGAAATCAACTATGTGTTTTTTAGTATCAAATTTATATATTAGCATATTGTTTTGTCTATGCTAATACAACGTTTTTTTTACTTTAAACTTAGACTGGAGGATTTTTTCTTATATGCATTGATAGTGATTGGATTATAATAATTGATACTGCTATCAATATGTCTGCATCTCTGAAAAAATGACCAGTTTTTTCTAAGTCATCAATATATATTATTGTTTTATTAAATACTTATATATTCTTTTATATATAATTGCTAACTTTTTATTTTTTATTTTTTACATATTATATTCCTTATTTTGAATGCACATTTTGTATATATTGACAATTGTACTAGTACTACATATTTGTATAACTGTTTACTGTGTTGTTTGATACATAGTAATTAAAGAAATAGAATGAGTGACCTATTTGCAGCAAATGATTCTGACATCTTACCTACAGGTGCAAATACAAATCCTTGATCAAACAAGGAACATGATTGGTCTCTTTGTTGCATATAGGCCAACACACACCTTGAACATATCACCTCTGATGAAGCGCATGTACGCATGCGCGAAACGCGTCAGGTGTTAAGGCTTTGCTCTCACCTTTGTACTAGCACCTTGCTTCAATAAACTTTTTTGAACCAGCCGTGGATGACTTTTCAGCCGCCTTTGTCCTCTTTTCTGGGGATTATCTATTTTTATATATATATATATATATATATATATATATATATATATATATATATATATATATATATATATATATATATACACAAAAATATAAGTTTATGTACACCCCTCTTGTGACTTATAAATCAAACACTGGTTGTGTGTATTATATCAACTTAGTCACGGGAGTATTATTTAAATAATCCCACACAATGTTATGAGGATACGGGCACCTTGTTACACTAAGAATATTTATTACCACAGCATTAAATACATACTGTTGTGGAGTCCCCACGTTACCGAATCCACTCCTCCGTTCACAAACTGTAGACTTCTCACGGAGGCCCGTCTTGCAGACTGGATCCAGAGATGGCTCTCAGGTAAGCGTTTTCTACTGCAAAGCAATCTGCTACAATCTTACCGTTGCTAGGTGAGTGGCTTCAGCTGTAAGGGCTCTCCTTCATACCCACAAACAAATTCAAGCAAATCATGCAAAAGAAACAGCCCAGTCCACTTAAGCGGATAGATACAGGAGGGAAAAATAGATAATAAAACCTCAATTTCCTTCCTAATACAGGGAGATTCCACAGCTGCATTCATTACTTGCGGGAAATACTGAACCTGGCCACCAGGAGGAGGCAAAGACACCCCAGCCAAAGGCTTAAATACCCCCCCACTTCCCTCATCCCCCAGTCATTCTTTGCCTTTTGTCGCAGGAGGTTGGCAGAGAAGTGTCAGAAGATTTCAGAGTAGTTCCTTAGGAACTACCCTTCGAGATGGAACTGGAGTTTTAAGTAGTCTTGTCAGCCTCTCATTGAGAGCATTGATGAAAGTTAGAGTCTGGAGATGCAGGGAGAGTCTTTCTGCGAAACCATCCAGACTTATATTAACAGCTCCTAAGCAAAGCGGCATTGACGAGTTTCTCTGCCTGCTTTTCTTCACTCAAGTCCATGTCAGAAGCAACGCTACAGTCTGTCAAACTTGAAGGACCATGATTTCTGTTCCACAGCATATATTCCGGTAAGATTGTTTAATTTTTTTATACATACATTAACTATAGAGGACAAGGACTCCTTTTATCTTTATGGAATCAAGCGTTAATATCCCCTGAGGGGGATTGTTGAACAGTGGGGTTTTTAATCATATTTGTTATGTGATTTCGGCTGCTTTATGTGTAGGAGACGTTTGGGCTCATAGGCTGATACGGAACGTACAGTTTATTTTTTAATTTTATTATTTATATTTGTGAGCTACACAGTTTTCTTTTCCTTAGCAGGGGAAGTCCTGCATTGCGCACCATGTGACCGGGAGCAGTCACGTTTTTTCCAGTTCCTATTTCTGACCGCGTGTGTGAGGAGCGAGTTTCTCTGTCTGTCTGGGTCATAGGAGGTGGTGAGTGCCCCAGCCATTGGGGGTATAAGATGCCAGTTGTTTTTTCTATAATTTAAATTAGATGAATTATGGAGGATTCTGATAATTTAGAGGGGGATCACTCTAATAAAGAATTTGATACCTGTGTTTATTGTGAGGAGGCCCGGGTAGTCCTGCCCTCTCAATTATGTTCAGTATGCCACATCAGGGTGTTCTCATCAACCAATGTTGAGATGTTTTAGAACACTGAGCTGTCCGCCTCTGAGGACTCCTCGTCTCGTGAGGTGTGTTCCCTAGAATCTTCTGTTCCTACACATGCAGTTTCCCCGGGTACCGCTACTCCTTCGCCTAATGGGGCTTTCTTCTGTTATGTGTGATCAGTCCACGGGTCATCATTACTTCTGGGATATAACTCCTCCCCAACAGGAAATGCAAGAGGATTCACCCAGCAGAGCTGCATATAGCTCCTCCCCTCTACGTCACTCCCAGTCATTCTCTTGCACCCAACGACTAGATAGGATGTGTGAGAGGACTATGGTGATTATACTTAGTTTTTATAACTTCAATCAAAAGTTTGTTATTTTACAATAGCACCGGAGCGTGTTATTGCCTCTCTGGCAGAGTTTGAAGAAGAATCTACCAGAGTTTTTTACTATGATTTTAACCGGAGTAGTTAAGATCATATTGCTGTTTCTCGGCCATCTGAGGGAGGTAAAAGCTTCAGATCAGGGGACAGCGGGCAGATGAATCTGCATTGAGGTATGTAGCAGTTTTTATTTTCTGAATGGAATTGATGAGAAAATCCTGCCATACCGTTATAATAACATGTATGTATACTCTACACTTCAGTATTCTGGGGATGGTACTTCACTGGAATTACTCTGTAAAAAGTACATTAAACCTTTTAATAGGTATTTATTATGTTAAACGTTTTTGCTGGAATGTAGAATCGTTTGCATTTTCTGAGGTACTGAGTGAATAAATGTTTGGGCATTATTTTTCCACTTGGCAGCTGCTTATTTAAATTGTGACAGTTTCGTTTCTCTCTCACTGCTGTGTGTGAGGGGGAGGGGACGTTTTTGGCGCTCTTTGCTACGCATCAAAAATTTCCAGTCAGTTACTCTTGTATTTCCTGCATGATCCGGTTCATATCTAACAGAACTCAGGGGTCTTCAAACTTCTTTGAAGGGAGGTAGATTCTCTCAGCAGAGCTGTGAGACTTATATATTGACTGTGATTAAAAACGTTGCTCTGTAATTTTTACGTTTCAAATTTAATTATTGTTACTTTACTAATGGGAACAAACCTTTGCTAAAAGTTGTGTTGTTTTCAAGGATTGATGCTATAACAGTTTTTCAGTTCATTATTTCAACTGTCATTTAATCGTTTAGTGCTTCTTTGAGGCACAGTACGTTTTTTGTTAAATAAGATTGTAACCAAGTTGCAAGTTTATTTGCTAGTGTGTTAAACATGTCTGATTCAGAGGAAGATACCTGTGTCATTTGTTCCAATGCCAAGGTGGAGCCCAATAGAAATTTATGTACTAACTGTATTGATGCTACTTTAAATAAAAGCCAATCTGTACAAATTGAACAAATTTCACCAAACAGCGAGGGGAGAGTTATGCCGACTAACTCGCCTCACGTGTCAGTACCTGCATCTCCCGCCCGGGAGGTGCGTGATATTGTGACGCCTAGTACATCTGGGCGGCCATTACAGATAACATTACAAGATATGGCTACTGTTATGACTGAAGTTTTGGCTAAATTACCAGAACTAAGGGGCAAGCGTGATCACTCTGGGGTGAGAACAGAGTGCGCGGATAATACTAGAGCCATGTCGGATACTGCGTCACAGCTTGCAGAGCATGAGGACGGAGAGCTTCATTCTGTGGGTGACGGTTCTGATCCAAACAGATTGGATTCAGATATTTCAAATTTTAAATTTAAATTGGAGAACCTCCGTGTATTACTAGGGGAGGTTTTAGCGGCTCTTAATGATTGTAACACTGTTGCAATACCAGAGAAATTGTGTAGGTTGGATAAATACTTTGCGGTACCGGCGAGTACTGACGTTTTTCCTATACCTAAGAGACTAACTGAAATTGTTACTAAGGAGTGGGATAGACCCGGTGTGCCGTTCTCACCCCCTCCAATATTTAGAAAGATGTTTCCAATAGACGCCACCACACGGGACTTATGGCAAACGGTCCCTAAGGTGGAGGGAGCAGTTTCTACTTTAGCTAAGCGTACCACTATCCCGGTGGAGGATAGCTGTGCTTTTTCAGATCCAATGGATAAAAAATTAGAGGGTTACCTTAAGAAAATGTTTGTTCAACAAGGTTTTATATTGCAACCCCTTGCATGCATCGCGCCGATTACGGCTGCGGCAGCATTTTGGATGGAGTCTCTGGAAGAGAACCTTAGTTCAGCTACGCTGGACGACATTACGGACAGGCTTAGAGTCCTTAAACTAGCTAATTCATTCATTTCGGAGGCCGTAGTACATTTAACCAAACTTACGGCTAAGAACTCAGGATTCGCCATTCAGGCACGTAGGGCGCTGTGGCTAAAATCCTGGTCAGCTGATGTAACTTCTAAGTCCAAATTACTTAATATACCTTTCAAAGGGCAAACTCTATTTGGGCCCGGTTTGAAAGAAATTATCGCTGACATTACAGGAGGTAAGGGCCACGCCCTGCCTCAAGACAAAGCCAAAGCTAAGGCTAGACAGTCTAATTTTCGTCCCTTTCGGAATTTCAAAGCAGGAGCAGCACCAACTTCCACTGCTCCAAAACAGGAAGGAGCCGTTGCTCGTTACAGACAAGGCTGGAAACCTAACCAGTCCTGGAACAAGGGCAAGCAGGCCAGGAAACCTGCTGCTGCCCCTAAGACAACATGAATCGAGGGCCCCCGATCCGGGACCGGATCTAGTGGGGGGCAGACTCTCTCTCTTCGCCCAGGCTTGGGCAAGAGATGTTCAGGATCCCTGGGCGTTAGAGATCATATCTCAGGGATACCTTCTAGACTTCAAATTCTCTCCCCCAAGAGGGAGATTTCATCTGTCAAGGTTGTCAACAAACCAGATAAAGAAAGAAGCGTTTCTACGCTGTGTACACGATCTGTTATTAATGGGAGTGATCCATCCGGTTCCGCGGTCGGAACAAGGACAAGGGTTTTACTCAAACCTGTTTGTGGTTCCCAAAAAAGAGGGAACTTTCAGGCCAATCTTGGATTTAAAGATCCTAAACAAATTCCTAAGAGTTCCATCGTTCAAAATGGAAACTATTCGGACAATCTTACCCATGATCCAAAAGGGTCAGTACATGACTACAGTGGATTTAAAGGATGCTTACCTTCACATACCGATTCACAAAGATCATTACCGGTATCTAAGGTTTGCCTTCTTAGACAGGCATTACCAGTTTGTAGCTCTTCCATTCGGATTGGCTACGGCTCCAAGAATCTTCACAAAGGTTCTGGGTGCCCTTCTGGCGGTACTAAGACCGCGAGGAATTTCGGTAGCTCCGTACCTAGACGACATTCTGATACAAGCTTCAAGCTTTCAAACTGCCAAGTCTCATACAGAGTTAGTTCTGGCATTTCTAAGGTCGCATGGATGGAAAGTGAACGAAAAGAAGAGTTCTCTCTTTCCTCTCACAAGAGTTCCATTCTTGGGGACTCTGATAGATTCTGTAGAAATGAAGATTTATCTGACAGAAGACAGATTAACAAAGCTTCTAAATGCATGCCGTGTCCTTCATTCCATTCAACTCCCGTCAGTAGCTCAATGCATGGAGGTGATCGGCTTAATGGTAGCAGCAATGGACATAGTACCCTTTGCACGTCTACATCTCAGACCGCTGCAATTGTGCATGCTGAGTCAGTGGAATGGGGATTACTCAGACTTGTCCCCTACTCTGAATCTGGATCAAGAGACCAGAAACTCTCTTCTATGGTGGCTTTCTCGGCCACATCTGTCCAGGGGGATGCCATTCAGCAGGCCGGACTGGACAATTGTAACAACAGACGCCAGCCTACTAGGTTGGGGCGCTGTCTGGAATTCTCTGAAGGCTCAGGGACAATGGAATCAGGAGGAAAGTCTCCTACCAATAAACATTCTGGAATTGAGAGCAGTTCTCAATGCCCTTCTGGCTTGGCCCCAGTTAGGAACTCGGGGGTTCATCAGGTTTCAGTCGGACAACATCACGACTGTAGCTTACATCAACCATCAAGGAGGGACAAGAAGCTCCCTAGCAATGATGGAAGTATCAAAGATAATTCGCTGGGCAGAGTCTCACTCTTGCCACCTGTCAGCAATCCACATCCCGGGAGTGGAGAACTGGGAGGCGGATTTCTTGAGTCGCCAGACTTTTCATCCGGGGGAGTGGGAACTTCATCTGGAGGTCTTTGCCCAAATACTTCGACGTTGGGGCAAACCAGAGATAGATCTCATGGCGTCTCGCCAGAACGCCAAACTTCCTCGCTACGGGTCCAGATCCAGGGATCCGGGAGCGGTTCTGATAGATGCTTTGACAGCACCTTGGAACTTCGGGATGGCTTATGTGTTTCCACCCTTCCCGCTGCTTCCTCGATTGATTGCCAAAATCAAACAGGAGAGAGCATTAGTGATTCTAATAGCGCCTGCGTGGCCACGCAGGACTTGGTATGCAGATCTAGTGGACATGTCATCCTGTCCGCCTTGGTCTCTACCTCTAAGACAGGACCTTCTGATACAGGGTCCATTCAAACATCAAAATCTAACTTCTCTGAAGCTGACTGCTTGGAAATTGAACGCTTGATTTTATCAAAACGTGGTTTTTCTGAGTCGGTTATTGATACCCTGATACAGGCTAGGAAGCCTGTTACCAGAAGAATTTACCATAAGATATGGCGTAAATACCTGTACTGGTGCGAATCCAAAGGTTACTCCTGGAGTAAGGTTAGGATTCCTAGGATATTGTCCTTTCTACAAGAAGGTTTAGAAAAGGGTTTATCGGCTAGTTCATTAAAGGGACAGATTTCAGCTCTGTCCATCTTGTTGCACAGGCGTCTATCAGAAAATCCAGACGTCCAGGCCTTTTGTCAGGCTTTAGCTAGAATCAAGCCTGTGTTTAAAACTGTTGCTCCGCCATGGAGTTTAAACCTTGTTCTTAACGTTCTACAAGGAGTTCCGTTTGAACCCCTTCATTCCATTGATATAAAGTTGTTATCTTGGAAAGTGTTATTTTTAATGGCTATTTCTTCGGCTCGGAGAGTCTCTGAGTTATCAGCTTTACATTGTGATTCTCCTTATTTGATTTTTCATTCAGATAAGGTAGTTCTGCGTACTAAACCTGGGTTCTTACCTAAGGTAGTCACTAACAGGAACATCAATCAAGAGATCGTGGTTCCTTCTCTGTGCCCGAATCCTTCTTCAAAGAAGGAACGTCTTCTACACAATCTGGATGTAGTTCGTGCCCTCAAGTTCTACTTGCAGGCAACTAAGGATTTTCGACAAACGTCTTCCCTGTTTGTCGTGTACTCTGGTCAGAGGAGAGGTCATAAGGCTTCGGCTACCTCTCTCTCCTTCTGGCTTCGTAGCATAATTCGTTTAGCCTATAAGACTGCTGGACAGCAGCCTCCTGAAAGAATTACAGCTCATTCTACTAGAGCTGTGGCTTCCACTTGGGCCTTTAAGAATGAGGCCTCTGTTGAACAGATTTGCAAGGCTGCAACTTGGTCTTCGCTTCATACTTTTTCCAAATTTTACAAATTTGACACTTTTGCTTCTTCGGAGGCTATTTTTGGGAGAAAGGTTCTTCAGGCAGTGGTTCCTTCTGTATAATGAGCCTGCCTATCCCTCCCGTCATCCGTGTACTTTTGCTTTGGTATTGGTATCCCAGAAGTAATGATGACCCGTGGACTGATCACACATAACAGAAGAAAACATAATTTATGCTTACCTGATAAATTCCTTTCTTCTGTTGTGTGATCAGTCCACGGCCCGCCCTGTTTTTTAAGGCAGGTAGATATTTTTTAAATTATACTCCAGTCACCACTTCACCCTTGGTTTTTCCTTTCTCGTTGATTCTTGGTCGAATGACTGGGAGTGACGTAGAGGGGAGGAGCTATATGCAGCTCTGCTGGGTGAATCCTCTTGCATTTCCTGTTGGGGAGGAGTTATATCCCAGAAGTAATGATGACCCGTGGACTGATCACACAACAGAAGAAAGGAATTTATCAGGTAAGCATAAATTATGTTTTTTTCCACCAGAGGTTACTGTGCAGTTCCGCATGGCCATCTCTACGGCCTTAGCGACTTTGCCTCTTCCTGCTACATGCAAGCAAAGGGTTAATCCATGCACTCCTGCCCAGGGACCGACGTGTAAATTGACGATTGTATCCGATCAGTCATCTGGGGATGAGGCGCCCTCTGAGGCGTCAGAGGTAAGACCTCCAGGGTCGTAGTTTGCTGATTTAATTCCTTGGACTGAAGAGGATTTAGCATTTAGATTTAGAATATAATGCCTGCGCTTGCTTCTGAGAGAAGTTCTGGCGATGTTAGAGATTCCTAGCACTGATCCGTCAGTCTAATCAGATAGCGATCTTGATTAGACGAGTGGAGCAGGATGGACATCCTAGTCTTCTCGTCTATATATATTTTTTCTTTTATTTCAGAATCCCAGTTCCGAGCTCTATAGGGGGGTTTGTGTCGTATGACAGGCAGGACCTGTTTTTGCACATTCCTTCTTGGCTATCACTTTTGTGCGCTTGCCAATTTTCTTTTTCTATTTGTTTCAGGATAGTTTTTCATTTAGAGCTCTTGGTTCTTGTAGAAACTCTTTTTAGTAAGACATATGGGATATTATATACTGACTCCAATGTCTGGAGACTTCCTGTGGAAGCATTTTGGTCTCAGTTCGAGGTGATGGTTCCCTCGATATTTTTGAGACAGATTTAAGCCATGGAGTTTATACTTCTTTATTTAGATTATTCTAAGTATTCTATCATAAGCTGGAACTTCAGAACTTTGTTTAGTCCTTGAGTTGCTCTGGCAGATATGTCGGTTAAGTCTACTCTTTCCTTCGACTCGAGAGAAGGAGTTACTTCTAGCTATTCCGGTCCAGGCAGAGCAGGTCCATCTATCCTAGAGGACAGGGAGGACCTGGTTTAGGTATTATCTTGGATGGGCGCTTGATTCTGGATCATATCGGAGCTAGGCTTCACATCCTGCCTTTCTGGGCAGATTGTCTTCTCTTGATTTTGTTTTTTGGCAGAGGGAGGGAAGCTTTTCAGGTGACTTTTGGGAGTCATTGTCCTGGTACGTGTCGCAGTGTGAGAATATTTTCATTCCACTGTTGTTTTATGGTCCAATATAGGGAGGAGTCTCCCATCCTATTTGGGTTCTACGGTACTTAAGCAGAACTTATTTTGCCTCCTCCTTGAGGGAGAATATAAGGTTCCCTATACGTTTTTGTTCGGGAACTCTGCAGGATCATTGTCGAGAAGGATATCTTTCCTTTTTCATTCCTTTTGGTTAAAATCTGGTTCTTATGAACTGTCTCTTCCAGTAAACCTTGTTTCTGATCCTAGGTTTTTTTTTGGGGGGGGGATCTGGGGTTTAATTGGGCAGTATCCTTATTCTAGATTTATCAGTAGCTCCCTGGTCTTGGCGATTTTGGTTTACTGACCATTGTCTGTTAGAAGACTTTTAAGGTTTTTCATCTGTCTTCTCCGATCCTCAGAGATGGATCTAGACCAGAGTTCTCTGGTGTAGGCGCCAGGGTGGATCCCTGGATGCTAACAATTGACAGGTCTCATCTCAGCAGAGACCGAAACATCTGCATGACGCTGTTTGAATCTGTCTTATCAGATTTACCTGGAAAACCGGTTGGGAAAATCGCTCTGCAGTGTTCTGGAATGCTCTGTTGTGGCTTAGTGGTTAGCTCACTAGGCTTGCAAGCAGAAGGTCCAGGGTTCAGATCCACCTTCGGGTGTTGGTTGTTCACTTTTATCCAGATCTCCCTGTCCTGAGGTACATTTCTCGTAGCTCTCTAGGGGCGGTTTTGACGTAGGTCATTAGCCTGTTAGTTTGAGGAGAGCATGTCCTATGAGGAACCATGGATTCAGGAGATTCCCTCAGGCAAGATTATGGCTCCTCAGGCAAGCTTTTTGCTATGAGCGTTTGGTCTTCTGGGTTCGTCCCAGTGTATGGATTCCAGTCAGCCTTTCTTCTTTCAGTGGCTTAGATCTCTTTCTCAGAAAGAGATTCTCCTGTTTAGAGGGTAGTATCTCGAGTTTGGTGGTGCTCATTGTCAACGATCCACTCTCGGAGTGTGATCTTCAGGGATGGGTGTTGCCTACAATCACTCCCTTGATCTAGGGATAGGGTCTCTATCTGAAGGTTTTCGGATATTTGTATCTGTAGGGATCCTCGGGCAGAGCTAATGGATCTTAGCGGTGCTTTGGAGGTCCAATATAACCTTTTTCTTAGCAGGAGCAGGCGTCAGTGAGACTGATTGCTCAATTTTGTGTCCTCAAGATCATATTCGCAGTTTAGGAAGCTTCGCCTCCATGGGGGTTACCTTGTCGCAAGGATCTGCGGGGTCAAGACCCCTTTGCGTCGTCGAATCTTGTTCTTCCGAGACTGCAAGAGGTCGCTTGGTCTTAGCCGAGAGAGGGTTTTTTTCTGAGAGGTTACGGTTTCTCTCCTTCAGCACGTAGCTGGTTCCTCGTCCTCTCTCATAGTAGTGGAGGACCCCCCTATGTTGGGAAGAGCAAGATTCATCCTGGCACTCTATCTGACCTGTCAGGGTTCCCTTTCTTTCCTCCAGGTCGATCTGGAGAATGGCCTTCTTAGCTAGTTACTTGTTGGGACAGTTTCTGGGCCCTGTTTGTTCATTCTGCTATAGAGGCTCATTGAGCTTCTGGGCGTTCAGTTTTTTGCTAGGGCTCTGAATGCGTTTAGGCCGGTGAGTCAATCTGATGCTCCTCCTTGGAGCTTAGATCGCATTTTTAGGGGGTTGCATAGGGCTACTTTTGTACCTGTGCAGGAGGTGATTTTTGAATTTTATCTTCAATTATCTGCTCCGTCTGTAGATTGCTTCTACGTGCTTAGTGTCTGGGTTGCAACCTTGCAATACGTATTGTGGTTTCCTCTCTAATAAGGCTGTTCTACAAGCCTAGTTAGTTTTTCTTTCTAAGGTTGTGTTCATTTGGGACTTTAATCAAGAGATTGTGTTTTTTTATTTTTTATATGTCCTATTCCTTCTCTAGAAGGAAAAGGGTTTTCCATTTTTTAGGGAATCATGCCTTAATGTATTTTTTTAGGCTACATAAGAATAGACCGTTTTTCTCTGTTGCATATTTGTATCTGGGAAGTTCAAGGGTCTGATGGCATTGTCGACTTCCTTATTTTTAGTTGATAAGTGTCTTCTGCTTGACATAGGAGATAGCGGGACTCTAGCCTCCTCAGAAGTTTGCGGCTGAGTTCGAGAGCAGTGACTTCATCTTGGGTCTCTGGCATGAGATCTCTATGGATCTGATTGTTAGGCGGCTGTTTGGTCCTCCTTGCATTCTTTTTTCCAAAGAGTATTTTCCTTTTATTTTGCTTCTGTTGAAGCAGCCTTTGGGACAATGGGTTTTTGCAGGCTGTGGTGCCTTCAGATGAGGTCCGCCCTCCCGTTAGCATTCGGTGTCCTCTGTAGCTTGGGTATAATTTCCAACAAGTAATGAATGCAGCTGTGGTATTATATGGATATCACTGAGTATTATATGGATACTAAAATAAATTGTACCCATATGTACTCTGTGGTAGAGTGGTAGAGTATTGCAACAGTAGTAGTATGACTAGGTATTGATACCTTGTAAGTTACGTGTTGTTTTGTGGTATTCCCAGGATGTATACATATCATATATCACTTAGAGCAAGGAAAGGAAATGACAGGTCACACAGGTTTTTTGCAATACTTACAATAATAGCTTTATTCCACAATATGATTATAATAACAATATACCACAAAACTCTATTCCTGCTTACAACCTTTATGCCGTTACAATATTCATGCAATTATCTTCTTCTCACCACATCTATGGTTATAACATTTATGCAGTTACAATTACTGTCTAGCAATACAGATTACAACTAAATTGCCTGTGCAACCACTGATAACAATCTTATGCTATACTACTGCTTAAACAATCTTAGCTAGCTTTAAACAAAGAAGTAATACATCATCGTTATCCCCCATTTCCTCATCCTGTCCTATGGCTCGATTGGAGAAGACATCTGGGCAATCTGAACAGGAGAAGGTGGTCTCGGGAACAACACTGACGATGCGTCCACCGATAGGTCACAAGTCTCCTAATCAGATTGCTCACAGGTACCTCTCTTTCTACTGTTAACTTATGTAACCGTTCTGGCGCAAGTCCACAGACCCCTAGACACTCCCTGCAGGTTGACTGAAGCCCAAAGCATCAGGCCAGTCTGCTTTAGCCTCACCCAAGCTTATCAGGGGTATTCCAGGGTACTATCCCTTACTCCCTTATGTCATTCCTAGGCTTATGCTGTCACTCTTCATATTTCTCTCTTAACATTATTCATCTGATAAGGTGTTCTTATACAATTTCTTCTGCCAAATACAGTAACAATAATATTTAGTTCTATCAATCTTCTAATAGCTTTATATAATAGCTGATACACCATAATAGCTTTATTACTTAGCACACTGCAATTAATAATAGTTAATCCTTTAACAAACAACTAGTATTAACCCCTCAGTTAATGTTATCAAGATGTTTTTAGTGTCGGTGAGTGGCCCCGCTTGTCAGAGTTACACCCTTGTTCTGTCTGGGTTTGACTCCTTATCATTAGTGCCCATCGGTTGTTTACCAGTCTAGCCTGACTCAGTGAAATACAGTGTCAGCTACTTGCAATTAATAAGGTACTTTAATTCTATTAAAGGCACACTCTCTTAAAGGCAAAGTTATACAAGTTAAAACAAGTGTTACATGAGCAATTACCTCAACCATTTTCCTTACACGTGTAGTTTAAACTTATATATACAAATTACTTGTTAGTGTGCCCGTGGGTCACAATTAGAATATTAGTTGCTCCACAGATTAGAGGTATATCTCCGCCGTCATTTGTACAGCCCAATACCCAAAATGGAGCGTGTGTTTATAAATGAAACCACAGGAGTTACCGTGTATTCAAACGTTAAGTTACAGTGTAACCAACGACTCGCCACTAACTTTGTATCGGTTGCTATTGATTAATTAAAAAGTTGCATATCGTATACTTTTATTATAAGATTTACAGCAACCTACGAATGAGTGTAATACTTGGCGAGGAGGCTTAACACTAAAGCTTGCCACCAGGCAGGTATGTGCAGGATATGCAATTTATTTATTACAGCAGTAATCTAAATCAGCTGGTTTTAGAAACGCCAGAACAGCAAGACTCCTATAGAGAGGCCTCTCACCCCACTATGAATTGTATACGCTTAGTATTAAACATGCAAATAAATAAAGAATGTCTATATGCCCTAAGGTCACACTTAGATTGTGCAGTGTTCCACAAGTTAAGGAATACAGAGCCCACTATAAATTGAGCTCAACGTTTAACCTGTGTGTATACGTAAATGAAACTTGTTTATATGGATTGTACTCAGGGCACTTCTGTTTGTCTACGCACTATACAGTACAGTTTACCCCAGGGTTGTCAAGTGTTGCCACTAAAAATACTTATTGTTAGTTGTTAAATATCATATGCTTGTAATTTGTACTGTGGGCAACCACCACAAGAGATTAGTAAAATAAATATGAATAGCACAAAGCTTGCCCTAGGGCAGTAATAATTTGTGCTGAAATTACAGTTATGTGCTACATAAGTACCTTAAATTAACTAGTATCGGATAAGCCTGAACAACAGATCTCCTAAGGAGATACCACTTTCTCCATAGTTGATTAATACATAAGAAATACCACTTAGACTAGTGCAAAATGTAAAACTACAGGGCACCCAACAATCCTGTCATTCCTCCCTTAACATGTTTCTCTTACTGACTTTGTCAAAAGTGGAGGCACCGCCCAGAATGCAACCTTTTATTTGCTTCCTATTAGACATCACGCCCATTTCATATGATGTCATGAATGACTAATCAAATATACATGAAAAAAAGGACCTTTATCCTAAAATGAATAATGTATTTTACTAACTGATTTACTCCCTTATGTATTGAAAAATGCAGGACCAAATAATGTAGTTGACCATACCGTTGTCCACAGAGGGATCATCATTACTAATATATACTCAGTATTTTACATCTTAAGTTGGCATCACATTGTAATAATACTCTATCATACCAGTCCTGTAATGTTTTGTCTGAATAGGAAGAATTTATGACAGAGAGGTTTATATACATAACCTCAGACCCATGTCAAATGAAGTTACCAAATCTAGCAAGGAAAAGCAAAACTAATGTTAAAAAGGTTTATATCTGGTGACATTATTTCAGTGCTATTATTACAATGTGATGCCCACTTTAGAAGTAAAATACTGTGTATATATTAGTAATGATGATCCCCTCTGTGGATAACGGTATGGTCAACTACATTATTTGGTCCTGCCTTTTTTAATACATAAGGGAGTAAATCAGTTAGTAAAATACATTATTCATTTTAGGATAAAGGTCCTTTTTTTTTCCTCGTGTATATTTGATTAGCCATTCATGACATCATATGAAATGGGTGTGATGTCTAATAGGAAGCAAATAAAAGGCTGCAATCTGGGCGGTGCCTCCACTTTTGACAAAGCCAGTAGGCGAAACATGTTAAGGGAGGAATGACAGGATTGTTGGGTATCCTGTAGTTTTAAATTTTGCACTAGTCTAAGTGGGATTTTTTTACGTGTATATATAAATAAATGTTTTATACGCTGAATTGTATCAGCAATATATGTAAATGCCGTTTGTAAACTCTCAACGTATTATATTACAAGGAATTCTGAATAATGAGGTTAAATACTATATATACATATAAATCGGCAATGGAGTATTACCAGTCCAAAACTGCGTATACCAGTATTCATAGTTATTGGCTGTAAAGGTTGGCTGGGTTCCTAGTTAAGAATCACCTGTGTTGCATATAAATGAATGTATATAAAAGTATCAACTACAATATTATATTAACATCACGTTATTTAGTCCCTCGTAGTACTAGATTGTAAGAATCCCAATTGATATGTGCATTGTTGTAGGCACGGATCAAATAGTTCAGTATTGAGAAATTAATACAAGGTAACCAAATGACTGCTACAAATAAACTGATAATAACAGTAATACAGGTGTTACAGGGGAAACCTGTTTATCAGTGTCTCATGATTTGCAGATTGTTGCTTTATATAGAGGACATATGCAGCCTTGTTTAAATATAGGGTTACTATGATATGAGTAACAATCTTTGTGAACCTCCGGTATAGTCAAGGAGACATGCTTAATGCTATCTCTGCTGTTACAGCTATATACAGAAAATGAAAGTAAGACAAATGGTTGAATGATAAGTAACTAAATTACCGTATTTAATAAGTGATGGCAAACAAGCTATAAACGGCTCAGTTAATCTGTAGAGGACACATACAGCCTCGCTGGTAAAAGCACAAGGCTAGTGTAATCTAATTAGAGGTCACTATAAACCTCCGTATGTTATCAAAGAATTCTGTTAAATGTCATCGTTGTTGCTGCTAAATACGGTATATATTAGTAAGTAGAGTAATCTGTTAATAAGTGAACATATAACCGTATTTTATAAGTGGTAGCTATGATCAGTAGAGCTCATATATCATAGGGTTTGTGTAGTTTGTAATACTCAATAGCCCCAAACACTCGACAGCCTCAAACATCTAAATCGGTATGAGGAGGTCAAATTATATTAATAAAGTGTATGTTGAAATCACAAGTAAAGGGTTGCGCTACTCGTGCCACTGAGACGCTAACCTAAAATACAGGAGTTCCCTAGACTCCTCACCAAAGCCCTAACATGTTTCGCGGCTTGTCGGCTTTGTCCTTCTTTTGAGGCATGTAGGACAGGGATTATACTTGTAGGCGCCATTTTAATTGTTTAAGGTGCAGATATCTACGAAGTGACTGAAGGTTTCCCCTCTACGGTAGCAGCTCCTCCGGTTGCTTATAGGAGGAGAATTTTTTCTTTTTCTTTTTTTTTCTGCATGTGGGACACTAAACTCTGTTAGTGATAGAGGTGTGGGATCCTTTACTTAGGGCTTTACAACTGTGCCTAGCTGGAAAGCCTTAGAGGGGGTTGCCTTTCCTCAGTGTTCAACACTTCTGTAATGTAACTCCGGTTAAGGGGGTCAGCTGCCGTGGGACTATTCTAGGTTACAGCGGGCAGCGTTTTTTTTTTTTTTAAATTCAAGTAGGATTCCTGAACTTATCTCTGGTGACCCCTTAGATGCCGGAAGCCTAACTGTCTTGCGGCGGTGTTCAGGTTAAGCCGTTTTTTCCCGCCACGAGACAATTTCTTTGGCACTCTCTTCA